>NW_026575605.1:0-255000 GCF_028641065.1 Leucoraja erinaceus
CTCAACAGCGAGATTGGTGTTGCACTTCTAGTCACTGCCTGCCATTCTGAATGGACCCGTTAATCCTACTCTTTGTTCCCTGTCTGCCAACCCCTTCTCTAATCCATGTCAGCACTCTTCCCCAATACCATTTGCCTCATGTGCCTGCCCCCTAATCTCTATGTGTTGACTCTTATCAAATTATTTCTGAAGGTCCACGTTACAGTACAACTCCACTGGCATTTTCCTTTGTCCATTTTCCTAGTTACATCTTCAAACAATTCCAGAAGATTAGTCAAGCGTGATTTCCCTTTCGTAAATCCATGCTGGCTTGGACCGATCCTGTTACTGCTATCCAAATGTGCGGCTATCTCATCTTTTATAATTGACACCAGCATCTTCCCCACCACCGATGTCAGGCTAACTGGTCTAGAATTCCCTATTTTCTCTCACCCGCCTTCCTTAAAAAGTGGGATAACATTAGCTACCCTCCAATCCACAGCAACTGATCCTGAATCTATAGAACATTGGAAAATTATCACCAATGCATCCACAATTTCTAGAGCCACTTCCTTAAGTACCCTGGGATGCAGACCATCAGGGCCTGGGGTTTATCACCCTTCAGTCCCATCAGTCTATCCAACACCATTTCCTGCCTAATGTGGATTTCCTTCAGTTCCTCAGTCACCCCAGATCCTCTGGCCACTACTATATCAGGAAGATTGTTTGTGTCAGATTGTTTAGTGAATACAGATCCCGTTCAACTCATCTGCTGTTCCCTTGTTCCAAATAATAAATTCACTTTTCGGTCTTGAAGGGTCCAACTTTGGTCTTAACTAATATTTTCCTCTTCACATACCTAAAGATCATCCGGCCCGCCGATTGTCGAGCAGCGGCTGTACCACATCCTGCGCAAAGCCGCCGGCACGGCCGCGCACCTTCTGTGAACACGTTTAAGAAAGAACTGCAGATGCTGGTGGAAAAATCCAAAACGCTGGAGAAACCCAGCAGGTGAGACATGCGAGGATTGCATGAGGCTGCCTCACCCACGGAGTTACTCCAGCATTTTTGTCCACCTTCTGAAAACATGTGATTTGATGCCTGCCATCCGAGGCGGGATTGGGGCAGGATCCACGTGTACACGTGATAGACGTGGCCCGCCCTCCGCTCACAGACCCTGACCTCTATGCCGAGCCCTGATCATTGGCTTTGGCTAGGGAGGGAATTTAGTGCATTGAAGGTTGAATGGTCGATTGTGTACAGTTTTGGTCTCCTAATCTGAGGAAAGACATTCTTGCCATAGAGGGAGTACAGAGAAGGTTGACCAGACTGATTCCTGGATGTCAGGACTTTCATATGAAGAAAGACTGGATAGACTTGGCTTGTACTTGCTAGAATTTAGAAGATTGAGGGGGGATCTTATAGAAACTTGCAACATGCTTAAGGGGTTGGACAGGCTAGATGCAGGAAGATTGTTCCCGATGTTGGGGAAGTCCAGAACAAGGGGTCACAGTTTAAGGATAAGGGGAAAGTCTTTTAGGACCAAGATGAGAAAAACATTTTTCACACAGAGATTGGTGAATCTGTGGAATTCTCTGCCACAGAAAGTAGTTGAGGCCAGTTCATTGGCTATATTTAAGAGGGAGTTGGATGTGGCCCTTGTGGCTAAAGGGATCAGGGGGTATGGAGAGAAGGCAGGTACGGGATACTGAGTTGGATGATCAGCCATGATCATATTGAATGGCGGTGCAGGCTCGAAGGGCCGAATGGCCTCCTCCTGCACCTATTTTCTATGTTTCTATGTTTGCATGATTGGGTACATGGAATGCAAGGTGACGAGACTAGGAAGAATGGGTCTCATAGGTCTCAATGAGGTGTGAAAGTTTATTGGTACAAAGTACAGTGAAAAGCTTTGGTTGCGTGCAAAGCAGTCAGTGGAAAGGCAATACATGATTACACCCGAACCGTTCACAGTGTACAGATACATGATAAATTAGTGCAAGATAAATTCCGGTAAAGTCCCAACAAAGATAGTCCGAGGGTCTCCAATAAGGTAGATAGTAGCTCAGGACTGCCCTCTCGTTGTTCAAGGGTAAAGAGTATTTCATTCTCATGTGTCCCAGATAGAACAATGACATTCTTACTTGCTGCAGCACAACACAATATGTAAACATAATAAATAAAATAACAAAAAACTCAGAAAAAAAGAACAAACAATAACAATGCAATAATAATAATAAATAATAATAATAATAATAATAATAATAATAATAATAATAATAATAATAATAATAATAATAATAATAATAATAATAAACGTCTATTGTAGTTCGTAGCTTATGAGGTTGTAGTGTTTAATAGATTGATGGCTGTCGGGAAGAAGCTGTTCCTGAACCTGGATGTACCAGATTTTAGGCTCCTGTACCTTCTACCTGATAGCAACGGTAAGATGAGTGTGTGGCCAGGATGGTGTGGGTCCTTGATGATGTTGGCTGCCTTTTTGAGGCAGCGACTGGGATAGATCCCTTCAATGGTGGGGAGGTATGAGCCGGTGATGGACTGGGCAGTGGTCACAACTTTCTGCAGTCTTTTCCGCTCCTGGACATTCAAGTTGCCGAGCCAGGCCATGATGCAACCGGTCAGCATGCTCTCTACTGTGCACTTGTAGAAGTTCGAGAGAATCCTCTCTGACATACCGAATCTCCGTAATCTTCTCAGGAAGTAGAGGCGCTGATGTGCTTTCTTTATAATTGCATCAGTGTGCTGGGACCAGGAGAGATCGTCAGAAATATACACGCCCAGGAATTTGAAGTTTTTGACTCTCCACCATCGTCCCCGTTGATATAAACAGGATTGTGGGTCCTCAACCAACCTCTTCCAAAGTCCACAATCAGTTCTTTAGTTCTTCTGATGTTGAGAGCCAGGTTGTTGTGCTGGCACCATTTGGTCCATCGCTCGATCTCACTTCCATACTCTGACTCATCCCCATCTGTGATTCGTCCCACAACGGTGGTGTCGTCAGCAAACTTGAAGATGGAGTTCGCACTGTGTCCGGCTACACAGTCATGAGTATAGAGCGAGTACAGCAGGGGGCTGAGCACGCATCCTTGAGTTGCTCCCATACTGATTATCACTGAGGATGAAGTGTTTCTGTTGATTCGAAGAGACTGTGGTCTGTGGATGAGGATGGTTCAGTTGCCTGGTGTTTTGGGTTAGAGAATATTGAGAGGAATGAGCAACGATAGTTTGAAACGAAGGATAACATTTGGAAAGTAAGGTGGCAGCAGAGATTTGAAAGAAGTCATAAGGTCATAAGGAATAGGAGTAGAATTAGGCCATTCGGCCCATCAAGTCTACTCCACCATTCAAGCATGGCGATCTATCTCTCCTAACCGCTTTCTCTTGCCTTCTGCCCATAACCTCCCGTACCAATCAACTTTATAGAACAAGTATCGAAAAAACAAATAATTTTTTTGAGGATATCAGCATCCGAGGAGCACATTGAGATTTGTCTGTTGAAGGCATGGAACCCATTGGTGATGGAATGGACATCAAAGATTTAGTTTAGTTTAGAGATACAGCATGGAAACTTGCCCTTTGGCCCGTCGAGTCTGCACTCGTGATCTCGTGATCACCGGTTGTCTAGGGACAAGTTTCCAGAAGCCAATTAACCTAAAAACCTGCATGCCTTTGGAGTGTGGGAGGAAGCCAGAGCACCCGGAGAAAACCCACATGGTCACAAGGGGAAATGTACAAACTCTGTACAGACAGCACCCGATTTTGGATCGAATCTGGGTATGTGGCACTCGCCGTAAGATTGGATCCCCGTACACTAAAACTATCCTACACACTGGGAACAATTTTTACATTCGTTACTGAAGGAAATTAACCTACACATCTGTACGTCTTTGGGGTGTGGGAGGAATCCGGAGCACCAGGAGAAAACCCACGCAGTCACGGGGAGAACGTTCAAATTCCACACAGACAGAAGCCGTGGTCAGGATCAAAGTCCTGACAAAGTCGCTGGCATGGTGGAATTTCTGCTGGACTTTATACAAAGGAGTCTCTGAAACTCAACTGGATCCTAAGTGGAATTATCCACTTCACTTAAAACTTCATAAGCTGCAAAAATGAGCAACTGATTGCGTCTTTAAAGTAATTGATGGAAGTTAATTAAGTGAAACTTAAAAGACAATCAGTCGACTGCAAGGTTAGGGATAAAGCCTCTCGAAAGTCTAGAGAGTTGTGAATCTGTGGAATTCTCTGCCTCAGAGGCCGGTGGAGGCCAGTTCGCTGGATGCTTTCAAGAGAGAGTTAGATAGGGCTTTTACAAATAGCGGAGTCAAGGGATATGGGGGAGAAGGCAAGAACGGGGTATTTATTGTGGATGATCAGCCATGATCACAGTGAATGGCGGTGCTGGCTCTAAGTGCCAAATGGCCCACTCCTGCACCGATTGTCTATTGTCTATTGACCACATATCCATGCGAGGCATAAAATAAGTGAATGGTCTCAATCTTGTTCCCAGTATAGAGGTGTCCTGGTGGGTGAGGTCTCGGTGGCCTGTTTTACAGCCTTTACCGAAGCCAACGAACCTACAAACCCGCACGTCTTTGGAGTGTGGGTGGAAACTGGAGCACCTGGAGAAAACCCACGTGGTCACAGGGAGAACGTACAAACTCCATACAGCCAGCGCCTGTAGCAGGATCGAACCGGGATCTCTGGCGCTGTAAGACAGCAACTCTACCGCTGCGCCACCGTGCCACAATTGTCATAGTCTTAGAGTCATACTGTACCGAATCATGGCAATCAAGATGGCCCGTCGAAACTTGTCCCATTTGCTCACATTTGGCCCAACGCAGGAAAATGTGACTGGTTCAAGTTCAAGTCAAGTTCAAGTGAGTTTATTGTCATGTGTCCCTGTATAGGACAATTAAATTCTTGCTTTGCTTAAGCACACAGAAAATAGTAGGCATTTACTACAAAACAGATAAATGTGTCCATATACCATAATATAAATATATACACACATGGATAAATAAACTGATAAAGTGTAAATAGCAGAAAGTGGTTATTAATAATCAGAGTTTTGTCCGAGTCAGGTTTAATAGCCTGATGGCTGTGGGGAAGCAGCTATTCCTGAACCTGGTTGTTGCAGTCTTCAAGCTCCTGTACCTTCTACCTGAAGGTAGCAGGGAGATGAGTGTGTGGCCAGGATGGTGTGGGTCTTTGATGATACTGCCAGCCTTTTTGAGGCAGCGACTGCGATAAATCCCCTCGATGGAAGGAAGGTCAGAGCCGATGATGGACTGGGCAGTGTTTACTACTTTTTGTAGTCTTTTCCTCTCCAGGGCGCTCAAGTTACCGAACCAAGCCACGATGCAACCGGTCAGCATGCTCTCTACTGTGCACCTGTAGAAGTTAGAGAGAGTCCTCCTTGACAAACCGACTCTCCGTAATCTTCTCAGGAAGTAGAGGGGCTGATGTGCTTTTTTGATAATTGCGTTAATGTTCTCGGACCAGGAAAGATCTTCAGAGATGTGCACGCCCAGGAATTTGAAGTTCCTGGGCGAGTTTGTCGGCATGTCCGCAACTACGCTCACCAACTTCTACAGATGCGCCGTAAATTCATTTTATCGGGATGCCTGGTTTGGAAACAGCTCCGTCATCGACTTCTTGTTTGAACTGCAGAGAATTGTGGACGCAGCCCAGACCATCGCACAAACCAACCTCCCTTCCATTGACTCCATCTACACCTCACGCTGCCTCGGCAAGGCCAGCAGCATCATCAAGGGCCAGTCTCACCCTGGTCACTCCCTCTTCTCTCCTCTCCCATCAGGCAAGATGTACATTAGTGTGAAAACGCACACCTCCAGATTCAGGGACAGTTTCATCCCAGCAGTTATCAGGCAACTGAATCACCCTATCACAACCAGAAAGCGGTCCTGACCACCCGACTTAACTGGACTTTATCTTGCACTCAACATTATTGCATTTCTCCCACATCTGTACGCTGCAGTCGACTTGATTTCCGCTGACTGGATAGCAGGCAACAAAAAATAAGTTTTTCACTGTTAGGTTAATTGACAACTGTAAGTTACTCTTTCAGCATGGAGACGTCAGGAGTGCCAAGGAAGAATTGATGGGGAAATGAGAGAGCTCTGGTTTCACAGAGGTAAGTACGGGAGTTCCCTAGAACCAGCAAGATGGGCTAAATGGCCTCTGCTGTCATATATTATAATGGTTTTTAGGAATCACTAATCTGTCTTCTGAATCATATGGTCATAAGGTCATAGGAGTGATAGGAGCAGAATTAGGCCATTCGGCCCATCGAGTCTACTCCGCCATTCACCCAGTTGACTGTGCCTGAACCCCTCTGTCGGTGGATCACCAACTTCCTGACAGACAGGAAGCAGCATGTGAGGCTGGGAAAGCACATCTCGGACCCACAAACGCTCAGCATAGGAGCACCGCAAGACTGCGTACTCTCTCCTCTCCTCTACCCTCTCTACACCAACGACTGCACCTCCACAGACACCTCTGACAAGCTTCTCAAGTTTGCGGACGACACAACCCTGATTGGACTGATCCAGGATGGGGAGGAATCTGCCTACAGACAGGAAGTGACACAGCTGGCGTCCTGGTGCCATCGCTACAACCTAGAGCTCAATGCTCTTAAGACAGTGGAATAGATTGTAGACTTTAGGAGAGCTCCCCCTCCTCTCACCCAATTCAATACATCTCTCCTTCCTAATCCCATTCTCCTGCCTTTCCCCATAACCCCTGACACCCGTTCTAATCAAGAATCTATCTATCTGTGCCTTAAAAATATCCACTTACTTGGCCTCCAAGGCCTTCTGTGGCAAATAATTCCATAAATTCACCACCCTCTGACTAAATACATTTCTCCTTCCTAATTCTGAGGCTGTGACCTCTGGTCCTAGACTCTCCCACTAGTGGAAACATCCGCTCCACACCCACTCTATTTTATTACTTATTATTAATGTTGAATGTTACCTGTGTTTTTCCTAACTGTCACTGCATGTCGTGTTGTCACTTGCGGGCGGAGCACCAAGGCAAATTCCTTGTATGTGAATACTTGGCCAATAAACTTATTCATTCATTCTATCCAAGCCACATGATGAATTGCAATTTTTAACAGAGTTTTGCACATCTCCCTCAGGACAAAGGTTAATGGTGGCGGAGCAGTACAGAGAATGCAGCGACGGAGACCCGGGTTCGATCCCGACTACGGGTGCTGTCTGTACGGAGTTTGTACGTACTCCCCGTGACCTGTTTAAGAAAGAACTACAGATGCTGGAAAAATCGGAGGTAGGCAAAAATGCTGGAGGAACTCAGCAGGTGAGGCTGCATCTGGGGAGCGAAGGAATAGGTGACGTTTCGGGTCAAGACCCTTCTTCAGACCTGTTCTGTAGAAGGATCTTGACCCGAAACTTCACCTATTTCCTTCGCTCCATATATGCTGCCTCGCCCGCTGAGTTTCTCCAGCATTTTTGTCTACTCCCCCCATGACCTGCGAGGGTTTTCTCAGAGATCTTCGGTTTCGTCCCACACTCCAAAGACGTAAAGGTTTATAGGTTAATTGGCTTGGTAAATGTAAAAATTGTCCCTAGTGGGTGTAGGATAGTGTAATGCCCCTGTCCCACTTAGGAAACCTGAATGGAAACCTCTGGAGACTTTGCACCCCACCCAAGGTTTTCGTGAGGTTCCCGGAGGTTTTTGTCAGTCTCCCTAATGGTTGAAAGTGGTTTCCGCTTCTTCTATGTTCCGGCGATTATTTAAAAAAATTAAAAACCGGCCGCGACTAAAAATAGGTTGCTGTTTTAAAAAACGGTAAGACCTTCCACTGCCTGCAACCTCCAGCAACCACCTGCAACCTCCGGCAACCACCTGCAACCTCCGGCAACCACCTGCAACCTCCGGCAACCACCTGCAACCTCCAGCAACCACCTGCAACCTCTGGCAACCACCTGCAACCTCTGGCAACCACCTGCAACCTCCGGCAACCACCTGCAACCTCCGGCAACCACCTGCAACCTCCGGCAACCACCTGCAACCTCCGGCAACCACCTGCAACCTCCGGCAACCACCTTCAACTAGCATCGCAACCGGCTTCGACTAAAAAATTACCGATTTTTAAAACGGCAACCTATTTTTAGTCGCGGCCGGTTTTGAATTTTTTGAAATAATCGCCGGAACGTAGAAGAAGCGGAAACCACTTTCGACCATTAGGGAGACTGACAAAAACCTCCGGGAACCGCACGGAAACCTTGGGCGGGGCGCAAAGTCTCCAGGGGTTTCCGTTCAGGTTTCTTAAGTGGGACAGGGGCATTAATGTGCGGGTACGCTGGCCGGCGCGGACCAGGTTGGCCGAAGGTCCTGTTTCCACGCTGTATCTCTAAACTAAACTAAACTAAACTAAACTAAACTAAACTAAACTAAACTAAACTAAACTAAACTAAACAACAACTCATCTGAAACTCAGCACCTCTAACCAAGTATCTGGACACTGCGGACGGCTCGATTGTAATCATGAATAGTCTTTCCGCTGACTGGTTAGCACGCAACAACAATTATTTTCACTGTACGAGACAATTGTTGTATTCGAGGGCTAAATAATTCACAAACTACACTTGGTGTCCAGAACCCAAAGTGTATTTATTACCAGCCAAACATGGATGTTCCTAAAGCCCAGCAAATCCCCCAGGGACCCTCCCTGAGGAAACATTCCTTTCGAGACAGGCTCCTCTAGTGGTGACTCCAGGACACAACACTTTTCCCTCCTTGTAAATGAAGGTTATCATATAAGTCCAGTTATCCACCCAAATATGTCCATATGCAATCAGTCCAAAATAACAGCTCGGTGAACATAATGTTTATGGTTTCACAGCTGATCACCATGCGGATATTGAGGTCTCCTCTAGGACACAACAACAATAGACTAAACTAAACTATCCCTGTTCTCCAGGGATACTGCGTGACTCACTGAGTTACTCCAGCAATTTGTGCCTTCCCTTCAAAGACACACCTTCCTTGTTCTACGTCAACTCGCTTGCACTTCCTCTAATGTAACGCGAGAGAATGTCTGCTTGCAACTTAGAGGAAGTGCAAGCAGCATAGAGCATTGAGTAGTATAGCCCTTCAGCCCACAATGCGTGTGCTGAAAATGATGCCGTTAAAATATTCTCTGTCAGCCCTGCGTTCCGTGTATATTCACGTGGCTAACTACAGCCCGGAAGACTGCATGGCGTTGGCGGAAGACCTGTCGGTAGGACTGGTTTTGTTTAGTTTAGATTAGAGATACAGCGCGGAAACAGCCCCTTTGGCCAACCGAGTCCGCACCGACCAGCGATCCCCGCACATTAACACTATCCTACACACACTAGGGACAATTTGCACATACACCAAGCCAATTCACCTACAAACATGCACGTCTTTGGAGTGTGGGAGGAAACCGAAGATCTCAGAGAAAACCCACGTAGGTCATGGGGAGAACGTGCAAACTCCGCACAGACAGCACCTGTAGTCGGGATTGAACCCGCGTCTCCCGTGCTGCAAGCGTTGTAAAGCATCAACTCTACCGCTGCGCCACCGTGCCACCCAGCATGGTGGCCCTGGTAGGCCCTAGTGGGTGTAGGATAGTGTTAATATGCGGGGATCGTCAGTCGGCACGGACTCGGTGGGCTGAAGGGCCTGTTTCCACGCTGTATCTCTAAAGTCTAAACTAAAGTCCACTCCGCCATTCAATCATGGCTGGTCTATCTCTCCCTCCTAACCCCATTCTCCTGCCTTCTCCCCATAACCCCTGACACCCGCACTAATCAAGAATCTACCTATCTCTGCCGTAATACCCACTGACGGCCTCCACAGCCTTCTGTGGCAAAGAATTCCACAGATTCACCACCTTCTGACTAAATAGGATCCCACACACAAAGGACAAGTTAAAGATGCCAAGTAACCTACAAACCTGCATGTCTTTGGAGCGTGGGAGGAATCCGGAGCACATGTGGATCCCGGGTAGCCACGCCTGGAAGGTCCATCCCGCCTGCTGGACGGAGCCCTTTGGCCCACTGAGTCTGTGCCGACCAGCAACCTCCGCGGGCTAACACTATCCTACACATTGGAGCACTTTACTCCAGCACGTTACGTTTTGTTTAATTTGGAGACACAGCATGAAAACAGGCCCTGTGTCCCACCGAATCGTTGCTGACAAGTGATCACCCCGAACACGAGTTCTATCCTGCACAGTTAGTACAATTAACCTGCAAACCTGTACAACGGACAATAGACAATAGGTGAAGGAGTAGGCCATTCGGCCCTTCGAGCCAGCACCACCATTCTATGTGATCATGGCTGATCACCCACAATCAGTACCCCGTTCCTGCCTTCTCCCCATATCCCCTGACTCCGCTATCTTTAAGAGCCCTATCTAGCTCTCTCTTGAAAGCATCCAGAGAACCTGCCTCCACCGCCCTCTGAGGCGGAGAATTCCACAGACTCACCACTCTCTGTACGTTCTTGGAGTGTGGGAGGAAACCGGAGCATCCGGAGAAAACCCACGCAGGTCACGGTGAGGACGTACACACCCCGTGCAGACAGCGCCCGTGGTCAGGATCGAACTCGTGTCGGTGCGGCTGTAAGGCAGCAACTCTGCCGCTGCGCCACCGTGCTAACCAGTCAGCGGAAAGACAATACATGATTACAATCGAGCCGTCCACAGTGTACAGATGCATGAAAAAAGACTTAACGTAAATAACATATAGTGCAAGACCAGTAAAGACCGATTGAAAATAGTCTGAGGGTCTGCAGTGAAATAGGTAGTAGTTCAGGACCGCTATCTGTTATTTACAGGCAGAGGAGATAGATAGGTTTACCTTGGCATCATGTTCAACACGGACATTGTGGGCCGAATGGCCTGTTCCTGTGAATCACAGTTCTGTGTTCTGGCTATTAGCTCACCTGGTGGGTTTACATTGGGGAACGTTTACTGGAGGTGTACACCTCCCAGTAACACCTGTTCCTTCCTCTCTGTAACTTCCATTTTCAACTAGCTGTCTGGCAGAGGCATGCTACGTAAGGTCATGAGCTCTCACAGCAGAAGTAGGCCGTTCGGCCCATCGTCTACTACACCATTCAATCATGGCTGATCTATCTCTCCCTCTCAACCCCATTCTCCTGCCTTCTCCCCACAATCCCTGGCACCTATACTAATCAAGGATCTGCCTTAAAAATATCCATTGACGGCCTCCACAGCCTTTTGTGGAGATAAATCCCACAGATTCACCACCCTCTGACTCAATAAATTCCTCCTCATCTCCTTTCTAAAGGCATCCTTTATTCTGAGGCTGTGTCCTTTGGTCTTAGACTCTCCCACTAGTGGAAACATCCTCTCCACATCCACTCTATCCAGGCCTTTCACTATTGGGTGAGTTTCAACGAGGTCCTCCCTGGTTCTGCACCAGCTGCAGCTCGATGCTGTCAGCAGTTTAAGGATGTATTAAGCAGAAGTTGAAGTTCCACTTTTGCAGAAGTTTTCTGTGGTCAATTTTGTTCATGTTTGTGTGCCCTGCAGCAGCGTGCAAAGAGCAAGCGATGGCTTTCAAAGCTGGAGCTTATGGTGTTGAATGCTAGTGTACTTCCATAAAGCAGACTGGGAACTCACGGGATTCATCAAACAATCCTGGCAGACCCAGACCACAGCACGGTAAACTCAGGCCAACATTCGTCAAAGACAGCCGGAGTAACTCAGCGGGACAGGCTGCATCTCTGGATAGAAGGAATGGGTGACGTTTCGGGTTGGGACCCTTCTGCAGACCGAGGGTGGGGAGAGAGGAGGAGAACTTCCTCAAAGTAGGCATACCTTGATGGGACTTGTCCCACCCTGGATATTTGGTAGAGTCATGGAGCATAGAGTCATACAGTGAGGAAACAGTCCCTTCAGCCCAACTTGCCCTCACCGACCAACATGTCCCATCTACACTAGTCCCGCCTGCCCATATCCATCTCACCCTGTCCTATCCATGTACTTGTCCAACCAGGGGCCCCGTCCCGCCTCCTGCACCCGTTTCCTCCCACATCCCTAAGTCATGTGGGGCCCCCTAGTGTGTAGGGAGTGGATGAGAGAGTGGGACAACATTGAACCATTGTGGGCGGGTGATCGATGGTCAGTGTGGACTCAGTGGGCCACAGGGTCTGTTTTCATGTTGTTATCCAATTTCAAATCAAGTCAAGTCAAGTTTATTTGTCACATACACATACAAGATGTGCAGTGAAATGAAAGTGGCAATGCCTGCGGATTGTGCAAAAAACTGCAGAACAACAGAACAGTATTTACATATTAGAAAAAACAGCAATTTTAAAAAGACACAACTCAACAGTAAATTAGTCCCTGGTGAGGTCAGAGTTTACAGACCTAATGGCCGCTGGGAAGAAACTCCGTCTCATCCTCTCTGTTTTCACAGCTTGACAGCGGAGGCGTTTGCCTGCGTAGCGTCTGGAACAGTCCGTTGCTGGGGTGGAAGGGGTCCCCCATAATGTTGCTGGCTCTGGATCTGAAGCTTCTGATGTATAGTTCCTGCAGGGGGGCGAGTGTAGTTCCCATGGTGCGTTTGGCCAAACGCACTACTCTCTGCAGAGCCTTCCTGTCCTGGGCAGAGCAGTTCCCAAACCAGATCGAAATATTTCCGGACAGGATGCTTTCTACAGCACCAGAGTAGAAGCAATGAAGGATCCTCAGAGAGACTGTGAATTTCCTCAGCTGCCTGAGGTGGTAAAGGCGCTGCCTTGCCTTACTCACCAGTGCAGCAGCGTGTGATGTCCATGTCAGATCCTCTGTGATATGGACTCCCAGGTATTAAAAGCAGCTCACCCTGTCCACAGTAGTCTTATTTATCTCCAGTGACGTGTACGTCCTCGGATGTTGTGCCCTTCTGAAGTCCTTAGTTTTTACGACATTCAAGAGGAGGCTGTTGTCCTGACACCAGAGTGCCAGATCAGCCACCTCCTCCCGGTAGGCCTTCTCATTGTTATCGGAGATCAGGCCCACCACCAGTGTGGAAGATGCATCTTCTAGATGCGCTGGGACACATCCTCAGCGATGTGACCTGGGGTCATCGGGTGTTTCGGGTCTCACAGCATCAGACACCCTCGACCAGGCGACCGAGCCGGGTTTGATCAGGCCCCGACTTGTGTCTCAGCAGCAACCGCCCATGGATCAGCCCTCTTAATCCAACGCCACCAAGTGGCTTTCTCTGCGGCTTGGCTTGCCCTCTTCTTTGGCCCTCTTCTTTGCCAGCCCCGTAATGCCCCACTGGTTGAGGACTTTGCAGAGTGAGGGTCCGACAAAGCCTCTACAGCCCACCTCTACGGGCTCATAGCATGTCTCCCATCCGCTGTCCTGGCACATCTCCACCAGTTCCTGGTACCTCTCGTTAGCCTCTTCAATACGCTCTCCCCAGGGCATTGTCAGCTCCACAATGGTCAGCTGTTTTGTAACTTTGGAGGTGATGATCATGTCTGGCTGGAGTGATGTTGCTGTGGAAATTTCAGCTGTTTGCCCAGGTCGACATGCAGCTGCCAGTCAGTGGCTGTGTAGAGGAGGCACGTCCTTGTCTTTGGTTGTGGTCGAGGCTTCTCTCCTGCTTTGACAAAATTATTGATTTATTTGGGGGTGTGGTGGCGTTTGATGTTACCGATGGCAGTGACTATGCTCTCAGCAACCACCTTGAGCACCTGGTCATGGCACCACCGATAGCGACCTTCCCCAAGGGACTTTGGGCAGCTGCTGAGGAGATGTTCTCATGACATCTGACACCAGAGTGCCAGATCAGCCACCTCCTCCCGGTAGGCCTTCTCATCGTTATCGGAGATCAGGCCCACCACCACAGTGTCATCAGCAAACTTGATTATAGTATTGGAGCTGAACCTAGCCACACAGTCATGTGTGTACAGGGAGTACAGTGGGGGGCTGACGACACAACCCTGGGGGGATCCTGTGTTCAGGGTGAGGGGGCTTGAGGTATGTTTCCCCATCTTGACTACCTGGGGCCTGGTGGTGAGAAAGTCCAGGACCCAGGCACACAGGAAGGTGTTGAGCCCCAATTTCAGTAGCTTCCCGGCCAGTCTGGTGGGGACTATCGTGTTGAAGGCTGAACTGTAGTCTATGAACAGCATCCTCACGTAGCCCCCCTTCTGGCTGTCCAGATGGGAGAGAGCGGTGTGCAAGACCTGGGAGACCGCATCCTCCGTGGATCTGTTCGGACGGTATGTAAACTGCAACGGGTCCATGTTCCGAGGGAGGAAGGCGCAGATGTGATTCTTCACCAGCCTCTCAAAGCATTTCATGATTACCGAGGTGAGGGCCACCGGACGGTAGTCATTCAGGCAGGCTGGGGAGGCATTCTTAGGCACTGGTACAATGATGGATCACTTGAAGCAGGCAGAGACCAGGGACTTGTCCAGGTAGAGGTTGAATATTGTGGTGAGCACTGGAGCAAGCTGAATAGCACGAGACTGAAGTACTCGCCCAGAGATGCCATCTGGGCCTGCAGCTTTCCTCGTGTTCACATGCGTCGGAGCCCTCCTCACGTCATGCTCGGACACCGGGAATGTGTGGACATCCCCAGTGGAGGACCTCCCTCCAGCCTCGCTAGCCGGCCCGCTCACGGTGGTGTTTTTAGACAGCGAGCTTGGGGTGATGTTGGCCGTTTCGAAACATGCGTAGAAAGAGTTCAGGTCATCAGCTCGGGAGGTGCTGGCACTCCCGGTTGAGGGTGGGGCTGCTCCGGTAGTTAGTTATAGTCCGTAGCCCCTGCCAGAGGTGTCTGGTTTCCCGCTGCTCCATCTGTGACTCCATCTTGTCCCTGTACCTCCTTTTTGCGTCCTTCACCGCCCTTCGCAGTCGGTAGGACTCAACCTTGTAGACGTCCATGTTTCCTGATGCCAAGCCCGAGTTGTAGGCAGCGGTGCGAGCATTCAAGGCCACACGAACAGACCCGTCTACCCAGGGTTTTTGGTTCGGAAAGGTGCTTACCCTTACCGTGGGGACGATGTTGTCGGTTATTGTTGCGATGAAGTCCGTGACTGCTTCCGCGAACTCACTGACGTCACTGGAACTTGCTTGGAACACATTCCAGTCGACACCACTCAGTGCATCTTGCAGCATGGCCTCTGACTGGTCGGACCACCGCTTTA
Organism: Leucoraja erinaceus; assembly: GCF_028641065.1. Lineage (NCBI taxonomy): Eukaryota > Metazoa > Chordata > Chondrichthyes > Rajiformes > Rajidae > Leucoraja > Leucoraja erinaceus. The sequence goes on from NW_026575605.1 coordinate 15,193, forward strand.
CGTCCCTCGTCTCTACCGCTTCCCAAACTATCCGTTTATGCTCCGGCAACAGGAAAATGGCAGCGCGGTGTGATTTTCCAAAAAGTGGGAGAGAAATCTCTAATCGAAACACAGTGCCAGAGTAATTCAATAGATCAAGCAGCATCTGCGGAAGGAATAGTTAGCCAACATTTTTGGGTTTGATAATAGACAATAGACAATAGACAATAGGTGCAGGAGGAGGCCATTCTGCCCTTTGAGCCAGCACCGTAATTCAATGTGATCATGGCTGATCATCCCCAATCAGTACCCCTCAGATCATCCCCAATCAGTACCCCGTTCCTGCCTTCTCCCCATATACCCTGACTCCGCTATCTTTAAGAGCCCTATCTAGGTCTCTCTTGAAAGCATCCAGAGAACCGGTATTCCCCAGACTCGCCACTCTCTGTGAGAAAAAGTGTTTCCTCGTCTCCGTTCTAAATGGCTTATCCCTTATTCTTAAACTGTGGCCCCTGGTTCTGGACTCCCCCAACATCGGGAACATGTTTCCTGCCTCTAGCGTGATAACATTTGTGCCCTTCTTCAGAAACATAAACTTTGCTCAAGATTCTAGCATCCGTAGAGTCACTCCAGCACTTTGTGTTTCCTTCCAGAGCCCAGCATCTACAGGTCTGGGTCTTTCTGGGCACTGTGTTAGAGGAAAGATGTTGTCAAACTGGAAAAGCCACATTTAGAGTATTTTCACTTTTGGGCCCATTTTATAGGAGAGATGTTGTCAAGTTGGAAAGGGGACAGAGATGATTTACGAGGATGTTGCCAGGACTCGAGGGTGTGAGCTATAGGGAGAGGTTGGGCAGGCTGGGACTCTATTCCTTGGAGCGCAGAAGGATGAGGGGTGATCTTATAGAGGTGTACAAAATCATGAGAGGGTAGATGCACAGAGTCTCTTACTCAGAGTAGGGGAATCGAGGACAAGAGGACATAGGTTCAAGGTGAGGGTTAAAGACTTAATAGGACTTTTTCCACACAAAGTGTGGTGGGTGTATGGAACGAGCTGCCGGAGGAGGTAGTTGAGGTAGGTACTAACGCATCGTTTAAGAAGTAATTGGACAGGTAGATGGATAGGACAGGTTTGGAAGGATAGAAACATAGAAACATAGAAAATAGGTGCAGGAGTAGGCCATTCGGCCCTTCGAGCCTGCACCGCCATTCAATAAAGGATCTATCTATCTATCTATCTATCTATCTATCTATCTATCTATCTATCTATCTATCTATCTATCTATCAATATGATCATGGCTGATAGAAACAAGAAACATATAAAATAGGTGCAGGAGTAGGCCATTCGGCCCTTCGAGCCTGCACGGCCATTCAATATAATCATGGCTGATCATCCAACTCAGTATCCTGTACCTGCCTTCTCTCCATACCCCCTGATCCCTTTAGCCACAAGGGCCACATCTAACTCCCTCTTAAATATAGCCAATGAACCGGCCTCAACTACCTTCTGTGGCAGAGAGTTCCACAGATTCACCACTCTGTGTGAAAAATGTTTTTTCTCATCTGAGTCCTAAAAGATATCCCCCTTATCCTTAAACTGTGACCCCCTTGTTCTGGACTAATGGGAAATGGGTCAAATGGGATATGGTGACCCCTTGTTCTGTACTGTTCTGGGATATGGGTCAAACGCAGGTAGGTGGGACTAGTGTAGACGGCAGATGTTGGCCGGTTGTGGGCAAGTTGGGCTGAAGGACCAGTTTCCACACTGTGTCACTCTATGACTGAAGTTCTGCCCAGTTGGAGAGAACTTCCTCGCTTCATCGGTCCTAACGTGACGTAGCTTAAACATGTGATGTGCTTGAGTTGAGACTCTTGCAGCACTACGGAGTATTGGGAGCCTCAGAGAGAGAGAACAAACTTCTGTGGGGTCCTCTGTTTGAAAGTTTTGTTGAGAGACGCGCTTTGAGAGATGTTCTCCTGGGGCCGTTCCGTGGACGCGAGATATGGAGTGGGTAAGTTGCAATGGACTTATCTGTGTGTACAGACTGCATGTAAACGCTGCAAATGTTGAAAGCAACAGTTGTTTCCTGGCCATCGGAGTAGAACCCGAAAATTAAATGGATAGCGAAAACAGGATGTGGTGGAAATTAAGCAAAGCAATTTCGAGAGCGCAGAAATAATCTTATCCCTGGTGTGTGTGTGTGTAAAAAAAAACCACGAGAAGAGTCCAGCGTTTGTCCAGAGGTGCGGGGAATAAGAGTTGGGCGTGCAACTCAAACACGGGCTTCAAGAGCACACTGCAGCCTCACCGTGTCTTGTGAGTGAGTGTGCAACTCATTCATAGCGAAACAGCTTCTCTGACTGTAACTGACGTGCGTTCAGGAACTGGCAGGTGTCATGTGTGTTGGTGGGGATGTGTAACGCGGGCTGTCTGAATTCTGGGGTGGCCTTGACATATAACTGAATTCCATCACTGTGAGATCATTGGAGTGATAAGGTCGTGAAGAAGCACTTGCACAGGTCCATGGACAAGACGTGTTTTTCATTGTTAAGATGACATCCAAACCTCTACACTTCATGTGTGTGTATGGCTCGAAGGGCCGAATGGCCTACTCCTGCACCTATTGTCTAATGTCTCCCCTCTCCCCCCCCCCCCCCCCCCCCCCCCCCCCCCTCCACTGTCCTGATCAGCCATGATCATTTTGAATGGCGGTGCAGGCTCGAAGGGCCGAATGGCCTACTCCTGCACCTATTTTCAATGTTTCTATGTCCTCTCCCTTCAGGGGCCACAGACTTAGAATACAGGGGAGGTCATTTAAGACTGAGGTGAGAAAAAACTTTTTCACCCAGAGAGTTGTGAATTTGTGGAATTCCCTGCACAGAGGGCAGTGGAGGCCAAGTCACTGGATGGATTTAAGAGAGAGTTAGATAGAGCTCTAGGGGCTAGTGGAATCAAGGGATATGGGGAGAAGGCAGGCACGGGTTATTGATAGGGGACGATCAGGCATGATCACAATGGATGGCGGTGCTGGCTCGAAGGGCCGAATGGCCTCCTTCTGCACCTATATTCTATGTTCTATGTTTCTGTTTCCCCTCTATCCTCCCTTCCGTCTCCCTCTCCCACTCCTCACCTCACCTCTCTCCTCTATTCTGGATGCTTTCAAGAGAGATTTAGATAGGGCTCTTAAAGATAGTCCAGGGATATCAGTCCAGTTGAGCCAGTACCGCCATTCAATGTGATCATGGCTGATCATCCCCAATCAGTACCCCGTTCCTGCCTGCTCCCCATATCCCCTGACTCTGCTATTTTTAAAAACTCTATCTAACTCTCTCTTGAAAGCATCCAGAGAACCGGCCTCCACAGCCCTCTGAGGCAGAGAATTCCCCAGACTCACCACTCTCTGTGAGAAAAAGTGTTTCCTCGTCTCCGTTCTAAATGGCTTACTCCTTATTCTTAAACTGTGGCCCCGGTTCTGGACTCCCCCAACATCGGGAACATGTTTCCTGCCTCTAGCGTGTCCAAACCCTTAATAATCTGATATGTTTCAATAAGATGCCCTCTCATCCTTCTAAATGCCAGGGTGTACAAGCCCAGCCGCTCCATTCTCTCAGCATATGTACGCCCTGCCTTAGGAGAGACGTTGTTAAGATTGAAGGAGTGCAGTGAATATTGATGATGATATTGCCAGGACGAGGGCCTGAGCTATAGGAAGCGGTGATGCAGGCTAGGATTTTATCCCATGAGATGCTGGAGGATGAGGGGTGATTTTATAGAGAGGTGTGTAAGATAATACTGGGAATACCTAGGGTGAATGCAGAGGTAGATTTACTGCCTGACCGCGCCAGAGACGCGGGTTCGATCCCGACTACGGGCGCTATCTGTACGGAGTTTGTACGTTCTCCCCGTGACCTGCGTAGGTTTTCTCTGGGATCTTGGGTTTCCTTCCACACCCCAAAGACGCACAGGTCTGTATGTTGATTGGCTTGGTGTAATTGTAATTTGTCCCGAGTGTGTGAAAAAGTGTTTCCTCATCTTCGTTCTAAATGCTGACTAAAATTAGAGCACATGGTTTATTGGGGGTAGGGTGTTGACGTGGATAGACATTGGTTGGCAGACAGGAAGCAAAGAGTAGGAGTGAACGTGTCCTTTTCAGAATGGCAGGCAGTGGCGAGTGGAGTGCCGCAAAGCTCGGTGTTGGGGCCGCAACTGTTTACCATATATATTAATGATTTGGAAGAGGGAATTATGAGCAACACTAGCAAGTTTGCGGATGACACAAAGCAGTGGCAATGTGAACTGTGAAGAGGATGTTAGGAGGTTGCAGGGTGACCTGGACAGGTTGAGTGGGTGGGCAGATGCGTGGCAGATGCAGTATAATATAGATAAATGTGAGGTTATCCACATTGGTGGCAAAAACAAGGGGGCAGATTATTATCTCAATGGGGTTAGGTTTGGTAAGGGGGAGGTGCAGCGAGACCTGGGTGTCCTTGTACACCGGTCACTGAAAGTTGGCGTGCAGGTACAGCAGGCAGTGAAGAAAGCTCATGGAATGTTGGCCTTCATAACAAGAGGATTTCAGTATAGGAGTAAAGAGGTTCTTCTGCAGTTGTATAGGGCTCTGGTGAGACCACATCTACAGTGTGGTGTACAGTTTTGGCCTCCTAATTTGAGGAAGGACATCCTTGTGATTGAGGCAGTGCAGCGTAGGTTCACGAGATTGATCCCTGGGATGGCGGGACTGTCATATGAGGAAAGATTGAAAAGACTAGGCTTGTATTCACTGGAGTTTAGAAGGATGAGGGGGGATTCTTATAGAAACGTATAAAATGATAAAAGGACTGGACAAGCTAGATACAGAAAAAATGTTCCAAATGTTGGGCGAGTCCAGGATCAGGGGCTACAGTCTTAGAATAAAGGGGAGGTCATTTAAAGCTGAGGTGAGAAAAAAGGATTGTGTTAGTGTGCGGGGATCACTGGTCGGTGCGGACATGGTGGGCCGAAGAGCCTGTTTCCGCGCTGTATCTCCAAACTAAAACTAAAGGACATAGGTTTAAGATGGGGTTGGGGGGAGGGGGTGGGGGTGCATGGGTGGGTGGAGATTTAATAGGAATCTGGGGAGGCAATTGTTTCCACACAAAGGGTGATAGGTGTATGGAACAAGCGGCTGGAGGAGGTGGTTGAGGCAGGGATTACCATTCCGTACCAGAAAAGAGGTTCCTTCAGGGACAGTTTGTTTCCCAGCTGTTATCAGGCAACTGAACCGTCTTACCACACTAGCGAGCGGGAATCCCTTTATCCTGCATCTGAACACTGTGGATGGCTCAATTATAATCACGTATAGTCTTTCTGTTGTCTTGCTTCCAACTACAGACGTTCATTTTGTCACATGACACAATAAACTAAACTAAAAATTAAGCATTTGGGCAGGTCCTGTACATATCTGTGTATGCGTGTATGTGTGTGTGTCTTTCTCTCTCTAGCTCTCTCTCTGTCTCTCTCTCTATCTGCCTCTGACTGTCTCAGTCTCTCTCTGTCTCTCAGTCTGTCTGCCTGTCTGTCTGTCTGTCTGTCTGTCTGTCTGTCTGTCTGTCTGTCTGTCTGTCTGTCTGTTTTTCTTTCTCTCTTTCTCCCTCCCTCTGTCTCTCTCTCTGTCTCTCTCTCTCTCTCTCTCTCTCTCTCTCTCTCTGTCTGTCCCCTTTCCCCCTTTCCCTCTTTCCCCCTTTCCCCCTTTCCCTCTGTCTCTCTTTCCCTCTGTCTCTCTTTCCCTCTGTCTCTCTTTCCCTCTGTCTCTCTTTCCCTCTGTCTCTCTTTCCCTCTGTCTCTCTTTCTGTCTCTCCGTCTCTCCGTCTCTGTCTCTCTCTCTCCCCTGCAGTTGCATCTTAGAGGATCTCTTGCTAGGAGCTAGTGTGTTGGTCTGTACATTCTCCAGGGCACTAATTGCACACAGCAGACTTCATCCACTCAAGGTGACTCCACAAGTGCTTTTCCATTCGGCACTGAAGCTGTGAGTCATGGAGTTCTCGGGTTGTGTAAGCATAGAAATGGGCCTTCCAACCCCCATCCCAGGTGTTGGGGAGTTTGAGGCAGTTTTGTTCAATGCTAAGATAAAGTCCAATCCCTCACATCCTTCCAGGTCACCAATGAGCATTCGACCAGCCTAACCCATAAAGCATAGAAGCAGAATGAGGCCATTCAGCCCATCGAGTGTGTCCCGCCATTCGATCATGGCTGATCTATTTTTCCCTCTCAACCCCGTTTCTCCTGCCTTCTCCCCATAAACATTGACACTGTTACTTATCAAGCCCACTCTCTATTCTTGAAGTTACACTTAATGAACTGCAGCTGCTGGTTTACAAACAAAAAGGCACAAAGTGCTGGAGCATCCCAGGTGGTTAGAAGATAGTTTCCAATTCAAAACGTCACCTATCCATATTCACTTGCCTATCGACAAGTCTCTTAAATGTCACCATCGGACCTGCTCCAGCACCACCAGCTGAGTCGACAGAGACAAGGAAACACTTTTTCTCACAGAGAGTGTTGAGTGTGGAATTCTCTGCCTCAGAGGGCGGTGGAGGCCAGTTCTCTGGATGCTTTCAAGAGAGAGCTAGATAGGGCTCTTAAAAATAGCGGAGTCAGGGGATATGGGGAGAAGGCAGGAACGGGGTACTGATTGGGGATGATCAGTCATGATCACATTGAATGGCGGTGCTGGCTCAAAGGGCCGAGTGGCCTCCTCCTGTACCTATAGTCTATTGTCTATTATCTATAGTCACTGGCAGAAGACAAAGGGTGGTATTAAAGGGGGCTTTTTCTGGTTTGGCTGCCAGTGACTAGCGGAGTTCCGCAAGGGTCGGTGCTGGGGCCGCTACTCTTCACGTTGTATATTAATGATTTGGACGAGGGGATTGAAGGCTTTGTATCAAAGGTTTACAGATAATATGAAAATAGGTGGAGGTGCAGGTAGTGTGGAGAAAGGAGGGACTCTGCAGAAGGACTTGGACAGGTTGGGAGAGTGGGCAGAGAAGTGGCAGATGGAATATAGTGGGGCAAAGTGTGGAGCCGTGCGTTTCGGCAGTAGGAATAAAGATGGAGACTATTTTTTGGAAAAAAAAGTCGTGACACCTGAACCGGATATTCACAAATCCTAAAATAAAATGAGGAACGTCTTCAGACTGATGTGCTGACTTTGAACAACAAGCGAGCTTAACATGGAATGTGGAGCAGTATAGCACAAGAACAGGCCCTTCAGCCCACAATGTCTGTGCTGAACATGGTGCCATATCCATAGCCTACACACTATCCATCCCCCCATTCCTTGCATAGCATTGTGTCTATCTAAAGGCATGCAAACGCCACTACAGTTCAGTTCAGTTCCATCCAGTTTAGTTTACTGTCACGTGTGCCGAGGTACAGTGAAAAGCTTTAGTTGCGTGCTATCCCGTCAACGGAAAGACAATACATGATTACAATCGATCCATTCACAGTGTACAGACACATGATAAGGGAATTATGTTTAGTGCAAGGTTAAGCCAGTGAAGTCCGATCAAATATAGACCAAGGGTCACCAATGAGGTAGATAGTAGTTCAGGACCGCTCTCTGGTTGTGGGTAGGATGGTTCAGTTGCCTGATAACAGCTGGGAAGAAACTGTCCCTGAATCTGGAGGTGTGCGTTTTCACACTTCTGTACCTCTTGCCTGATGGGAGAGGGGAGAAGAGGGAGTGGCCGGGGTGCGACTGGTCCTTGATGATGCTGCTGGCCTTGCCGAGGCAGCGTGAAGTGTAGATGGAGTCAATGGAAGGGAGGTTGGTGTGTGTGTGTGATGGTCTGGGCTGCGTCCACAATTCGCTGCAACTCCTTGCGGTCTTGGATGGAGCTGTTCCCAAACCGTGCTGTGATGCATCCCGATAAAATGATTTCTATGATGCATCTGAAGACATCGGAGAGAATTGTAGGGGACATGCCGAACCTCCTAAGCCTTCGAAGGGAGTAGAGACGTTGGTGTGTTGTCTTGGTCGTTGCTTCAGTATGGGTGGTCCAGGAGAAGTTGTTGGTGATATTGACTCCTAGGGAACGTGAAGCTTTCAACTATCTCTACTTCAGTGCCGTCAATGCAGACTGGGGTGTGTGGGCCGCTTCACGACCTATCTCCTTTGTCTTGCTGACATTGAGAGAAGGGTTGAAGGACACGAGGTTCTCGATCTCCTCCCTGTACTCCGTCTCATCATTATTTAATATCCGGCCCACAATGGAGGTGTCGTCTGTGAATTTGAAAATGGAATTAGATGTGTGGGGGGGTGGGGGGGTTGTATTGTTTTGGATCATGAGGGGGAGGGAAGTGTGAATGCACAGAGCCTTTTACCCAGAGTCGGGTAATCAAGAACCAATACAATACAATGCAATACAATTTATTTGTCGTTTGGACCCCGTTGAGGTCCAAACGAAATGTTGTTTCTGCGGTCATACATACAAAACGAAACAGACCCAAGACACAACACAATTTACACAAACATCGTTCACAGCGCATCTTCTCCTCGCTGTGAAGGAAGGCAACAAAAAACATATCTCATAACCAGAGGACATAGGTTTAAGATGAGAGGGCAAATATTTAATAGGAACCTGAAGGGGAACTTTTTCACACATAGGGTTGTCGGGGTATGAAACAAGTCGCCACAGGGGGGGACTATAATAATATTTGAAAGACATTAGGACAGGTATATGGATATGAAAGGTTTTGAGGGATATGGGCTGTACTAGGACTAGTGTCTTAGAATAAAGGGGAGGTCATTTAAGACTGAGGTGAGAAAAAACGTTTTAACCCAGAGAGTTGTGAATTTATGGAATTCCCTGCCACAGAGGGCAGTGGAGGCCAAGTCACTGGATGGATTTAAGAGAGTTAGATAGAGCTCTAGGGGCTAGTGGAGTCAAGGGATATGGGGAGAAGGCAGGCACGGGTTATTGATAGGGGACGATCAGCCATGATCACAATGAATGGCGATGCTGGCACGAAGGGCCGAATGGCCTCCGCCTGTACCTATTTTCTATGTTTCTATGTTTCTATGTTAGTGTAGATGGAGCATGTTGGTTGGCGTGGGCAAGTTGGGCTGAAGGGCCTGTTTCCATGCTGTAGTGTACGATGACTCACATCTGGGTTAAAAATGTGGAAGTGTTAACGTCTCTCTTCATTAAACCACAGATCGTTCCCTTCCCCCACCCCCCCTTCAGCCAGTGGAGCAGATTGGAAACGCAGGCTCTGTGTTCTTGTCGAGTGTATGTGGTCAGTTCGTTCTCAGGAAGCTCCAACAATGATGGGAGATCAGATCAGAGAGCCAATGAGTCAATCTAAGATAGTCCCACCAGCATTTTGTCCATCTAAGATAGTCCGTCCCACCTGCCCACATTTGGTCAACATCGTTCAACTTTAGAGATACAGCGTGGAAACAGGCCGTTCGGCCCACCGGGTCCGTGCCAACCAGCTCGGACTATCCCACACACTAAGGACAAGTTACAATTACATTTAAATCTTTCCTTTCCATGTACCTGGCCAAATATCTTTCAAATGCTTTTTCAGTAGAAACATAGAAAGGTAGACAATAGGTGCAGGAGGAGGCCATTCGGCCCTTCGAGTCAGCACCGCCTGACTCGAAGTCTGTGAGCTTCCTTGTTGTCCAACCTACCATGTTGAACGCTAATTCAAGAGGGCTCAATACTGGGGCCAATGTTGGCCTGGAGAGGATATTGGCCTTGTTTTGCCCATCTTTCCAGTAAATACTACTTTTACGCCAGAAATACAGTAAATACAGACAAATTCTTGATTTGAACGGGTGTCAAGGATTATGCGGAGAAGGCAGGAAAATGGGATTAGGCGGCAGAGATCAGCCATGATTGGATGGCAGAGTGGTCTCGATGGGCAGAGTGGCCTAATTCTACTGCTAGTCCTTGCTTTCTCCCTCCTTCCCTCCCCCCTTCCCAGCTCTCCCACAAGCCTACTGTCTCCGCCTCTTCCTTTCTTTTTCCCACCGACCTTCCCCGAAACGTCACCAATTCTTCGAGTCAGCACCGCCATTCATTGTGATCATGGCTGATCATCCACAATCAGTACCCCGTTCCTGCCTTCCCCCCCACATCCCTTGACTCCACTAGCCCCTAGAACTCTATCTAACACTCTCTTAAATCCATCCAGTGAATCAGCCTCCACTGCCCTCTGTGGCGGAGAATTCCACAAAGTCACAACTCTCTGGGTGAAAAAGTTTTTTTCTCATCTCAGCTTTAAAGGGCCTCCCCTTTATTTTTAGACTGCGGGCCCTGGCTCGGGGATCAATCCAACATTGAGAACAGTTTTCCTGCATCTAGCTTGTCCAGTCCTTTTATAATTGTATGTTTCTGTTATTGTATTGTATTCTTGTATTCAAATTTATTGTCAGTGTCTCAATTTGAGACAACAAAATGAATTTCCCTTACAGGCAGTATCATAAAAAAAGAAATAAATAAATAACCAAAAAAAACCCATAATAAATAAATAAATAAACAAACAGATAAATAAATAAATAATAGATAAATAATAAAACATTAGATGTGATTCCAACAGTTGTAATGTCACACTGTGTCACCACTCTTGTTTGCTTGTGTGATGGACTTCTGCACTCAACTACCTGCCTCAACTACCTCTTCTGGCAGCTCGTTCAACGCATCCACAATACGTTGTGTGGAACAAGCTGTCCCTCCGGTTTCGTTTTAATCTTGCCCCTTCTCACTGTAAACCTGTGTTCTTGAGTTCCCTGCTCTCAGTAAAAGACTGTGCCTCTATCCTTTCTATTCCCCTTATGATCTTATTAACAAGTCTAGACATCGGTGCACAGATATGAAGGGAATGGAGAGGTGTGGATGACTTACAGGCAGAGAATGTAAAACATAGAACAGTACAGCACAGGAATGGGCCCTTCGACCCACACACCTGGAGTATTGTGTACAGTTTTGGTCTCCTAATTAGAGGAAGGACATCCTTGTGATTGAGGCAGTGCAGCGTAGGTTCACGAGATTGATCCCTGGGATGGCGGGACTGTCATATGAGGAAAGATTGAAAAGACTAGGTTTGTATTCACTGGAGTTTAGAAGGATGAGGGTGGGGGGGGGAGGGGTCTTGTAGATGCTTATAAAAGGACTGGACAAGCTAGATGCAGGAAAAATGTTGGATATTTCCACCCTGGATATAAAGGTTCTGACTGTCTACCCTATCTATGCTTCTCACAATGGACCTGGGAACTGCAGCCAATCCCGGGGCCCGCAGGTGATGGGCCTGGGAACTGCAGCCAATCCCGGGGTTCGCAGGTGATGGACCTGGGAACTGGAGCCAATCCCGGGGCCCGCAGGTGATGGGCCTGGGAACTGCAGCCAATCCCGGGGTTCGCAGGTGATGGACCTGGGAACTGGAGCCAATCCCGGGGCTCGCAGGTGATGGACCTGGGAACTGCAGCCAATCCCGGGGCCCGCAGGTGATGGATCTGGGAACTGCAGCCAATCCCGGGGCTCGCAGGTGATGGACCTGGGAACTAGAGCCAATCCCGGGGCCCGCAGGTGATGGACCTGGGAACTGCAGCCAATCCCGGGGCCCGCAGGTGATGGACCTGGGAACTGCAGCCAATCCCGGGGCTCGCAGGTGATGGACCTGGGAACTGCAGCCAATCCCGGGGCTCGCAGGTGATGGACCTGGGAACTGCAGCCAATCCCGGGGCTCGCAGGTGATGGACCTGGGAACTGCAGAAAACTAATTGAAGAACATGTGAAAACTAACAGGAAGATTGTTCCCGACGTTGACATCATGTTTAGCACGGACATTGTGGGCCAGAGGGCCTGTTGCTGCAGCTGCACTGTTCTATCTTCTATGTCAATTGACTGGACCTCGAATAATCATGCCATGGTTTGGATTAGTTCAGTTTAGTTTATTGTCACATGCACTGTGGTGAAAAGCTTTTGTTGCATGCTAACCAGTCAGCAGAAAGAGTCTGGAGAAAGATTTTGACCCAAAACGTCACCCATTCCTTCGCTCCAGAGATGCTGCCTGTCCTGCTGAGTTACTCCAGCTGTTTGTGTCTATTTTCGGTGTAAACCAGCACCTGCAGTTCCTTCCTACACATCTGTAGTTCTTTGTCTCAACATTTCCTGAGAATTATTTATCTCAGTCTGCGTTCTGATTCGGGATGTTTCACAATCCAGTTTAATTTATTGTCAGGTGTACCGAGGTACAGTGAAAAGCTTTTTTGTTGCATGCAAATCAGTCAGCAGAAAGCCAATACATGATTACAATCGAGCCGTTTACAGTGTACAGGTATTAGAAACATAGAAACGTAGAAAATAGGTGCAGGAGGAGGCCATTCGGCCCTTCGAGCCAGCACCGCCATTCACTGTGATCATGGCTGATCATCCCCAATCAATAACCCGTGCCTGCCTTCTCCCCATATCCTTTGATTCCACTAGCCCCTAGAGCTCTATCTAGCTCTCTCTTAAATCCATCCAGTGACTTGGCCTCCACTGCCCTCTGTGGCAGGGAATTCCACAAATTCACAACTCTCTGGGTGAAAACGTTTTTTCTCACCTCAGTCTTAAATGGTCTCCCCTTTATTCTAAGACTGTGTGGCCCCTGGTTCTGGACTCGCCCAACATTGGGAACATTTTCCCTGCATCTAGCTTGTCCAGTCCTTTTATAATTTTATATGTTTCTATAAGAAAACCCCTCATCCTTCTAAACTCCAGTGAATACAAGCCTATTTTTTTCCAATCTTTCCTCATATGACAGTCCTGCCATCCCCGGGATCAATCTCGTGGACCTACGCTGCACTGCCTCAATCACAAGGATGTCCTTCCTCAAAGTTAGTCCGAGGGTCTCAAATGCAGTAGTTCAGGACCGGTCTCTGGTTGTGGTAGGATGGTTCAGTTGCCTGATAACATCTGGGAATAAATAAACTGGCCCTGAATCTGGAGGTATGCGTTTTCACATTTCTATACCCTTTGTCTGATCGGAGAGTGAAGAGGGAAAGGGAATCTTACAAGTACACGATCACCATCCAAAACACCAGGGATAATTTACAATTATATCGAAGGCAGTTCACTTACAAACCTGTAAATCTTTGGAATGTGGGGGGAAACTGGAGCACCCGGAGAAAACCCACATGGTCACAGGGAGAACGTACAAATCGTCCACACATCCAGTCTACCTAGACCTGTCAAAACTTACACGAATAAGCGAGGGTTTGATTGAAATCTACCAAGTTCCAGGAATTACATACAGCATCAGGTGGCACGGTGGCGCAGCGGTAGAGCTGCTGCCTCAAGGGCCTGTCCCACTTGGCCTTCATTTGCACCTTATTTATGCTTCCACACTCCACCTGTACGTGGATAAATAGCTTCCTGTCGGGTCGAAGCCAGAGAGTCAGAGTGGGCCATCATACATCCACGGCCCTCAGCCTCAGTACTGGCTCTCCACAGGGCTGCGTACTGAGCCCCCTGCTCTACACCATCTACACACATGACTGCACCCCCGCCCACCACAGCAACACCATTGTCAAATTTGCGGATGACACTACGGTGGTGGGACTCATCTCCGGGGGGGACGAGTACGCCTACCGGGATGAGGTGGAGCAGCTGACAGTGTGGTGTGAAGAAAATAACCTGCTCCTCAACACCTTAAAGACAAAGGAAGTAATAATAGACTTCAGGAAGAACAAAACGGACATGGTACCATTGACTATCAGAGGGGACTGTGTAGAGAGGGTGGCGGATTTCCGCTTCCTGGGAATCCATATTGAGGAGGACCTGACGTGGAGCGTGAACACCACTGCGCTGCTGAAAAAGGTCCAGCAGAGACTGCACTTCCTGAGGGTGCTCAGGAAGAACAACATCACTCAGAGACTGCTGCTGTCCTTTTATCGGTGCTCCATTGAGAGCATACTAACATACTGTGTATGCGTGTGGTACACCAGCTGCACAGCGGCTCAGAGGAAAGCGCTCCAGAGGGCCATTAACAACTCCCAGAGGATTGTCGGCTGCCCTCTCCTTACCTTGGAGGACTTACACAGTTCCCGCTGCACCAAAAAATCCCAGAATATCATAAAGGACATTTCCCACCCCGGACACTCCCTGTTTGAACTGTACAAATAGACAAATAGACTAAAAAACAGTTTTTACCCCACTGCTGTAAAAGCACTAAATGTAGCCGCCAAGGAACGCAGGGGCGATACAGACTAAGGGACTGTGGTACACTGTGGAATCGACAGAAGGATGGAGGGTTGGGTGTGTATGCGTGCTTTGTCCGTGATTTTTATTTAGTTGTTTATCTTTAATATTTTACCTTGTATGTATCGTTAGCTTTTAGAAATGTTTGAATGCTGCACTGACTGGCTGACATTTTAAATTTCGTTGTACATGGTTCCTGTTACAATGACAATAAAGAAACTATTCTATTCTATATGTGAAATAGGTCGACGCGTGGGGTGCGTGTAGGTGATGCACGCGTTGCGCATGGTGAGGCGTAGAATAGCATGCGGTGGCGAGTGGTATCAAGCGGAGCTCCAGGATTTCGTAGTGTAACGAAATCCTCGCCCGCCACCTGCGTGACGTATTGCGTACGCACGCTGTCCTATTGGCTACGCACGCTAACGCATTGGCGTCGCACGCTGGAGTCCCGACTTCTCATGCGTATCGCGTGGTTACGTCACCGTGTGTCGACGTCCGTAGCCATGCATCGCCGCGCGCCGCTGGGTATTCTAATGACGTCACGCGCTCCAGACGTATTTTACATATGACGCGTAAATGAGGCGCAAATGACGGCCAAGTGGGACAGGCCCTTTACAGCGCCAGCGACCCGGGTTGGAGACCGACTCTCACGCTATCGTTTAGATGACCTTCTCACTATTGCACGATGGTGACGCCAGGGCATGTTGGCTTTCTGCACGCCAGTCCCAGAAGGGGATCTACAATTCTGATAACTGCTCGATAACGGCTTTTCAGCCCAAACCGCTGAAGTGAGAATTTTTGCTCCATTTGCTTCTGGGAAGTGAGGGCGGGGTTAGTTCCTGGCGGGTGTCCCATGCCCGAAACCAAGCTGGCTGCAAGCTGAAGGTTTTGGTTTAGAAATCACAACGCTTCTTAAGTATAGAAAAGCAGATAAAGATGATATGAAATTAAATGAATGAACAATGAGGGTAAACTTTTTCACCCAGAGAGTTGTGAATCTGTGGAATTCTCTGCCACAGAAGGCCGTGGAGGCCAATTCACTGGATGTTTTCAAGAGAGAGTTAGATAGAGTTCTTAAAGGGTCAGTCCCACTGTACAAGGTAATTCAAGAGTTCTCCCGAGTTTTCTCCCGATTCGAACTTGGAGAATGTCCATAGCGGTTCCGTAGGAGTTCGTGAATGTCCTGTAGCGGCTCATAACGGTCGGTATTCGGGAAATCCGGTAAACTCGTGACGTTTTTTTTTCAACACTGTGAAAAATGTACACGAGTAAATAAATACGTGTGATGAAAAAAATGGTTACTCTTTACTCGTACGAGCCGCTACGAGACATCCACAAACTCCTAAAAGCAGGAACTGGGTACGGATTTTGGATGATCAGCATATGGGCCGAATGGCCTACTCCATTCATTCATCAACGTTGAAAACATTAGCGACGCAGTGGCGCTGGTTCCCGACGGGAACGGTGACGGACGCACCACACATCTCTGTCCTCCGGTTCCTGCGGGACTTCCACCGCTGGAAGTCTAGGATGTTGGTGTGTGTGTTTTATCATCGTTCCTTACAATGCCGTGTATGACAGTGATCACAACTTCTACTGAAGTGTGGATGGCCGTTGGCTCACTAGAAGCTCATCCGCCCTTTGACAGGTCTTGTTTTTGGTCCTGCTGGGGGTCCACAGCCCCCTCCTCACCTGGCAAACCAGGTGGGGGAGACGGTTTAGTCACCGACTATCCGACCATGGAGCGGGTAGCACGGGATTACATGGTACCCGTGGTGGGGGGGAACTCCCCCTGACTGACTACTGCTCTCCGTATAGCTAAGGCCCTCAAGTCTTGGTAACATCCTTGCACCCTTTCCAGATTGACTCCGTTTTTCACATCACATGGCGCCCAGAAGTGAACACAATACTTCTAAATGTGGTCTCACCTACGACTTATACAACTGCCTCACAGCGCCAAAGACCCGGGTTTGATCCTGACTACTGGTGCTGTCTGTACGGAGTTTGCACGTTCTCTCCCCGTGACCTGCGCGGGTTTTCTCCCAGATCGTCAGTTTCCTCCCACACTCCAAAGACGTACAGGCATGTAGGTTAATTGGCTTGGTGTAAATGTAATTTGTCCCTAGTGTGTGTAGGATAGTGTTAATGTGTGGGGATCGCAGGTCGCTGTGGACTTGGTGGGCCGAAGGGCCTGTTTACGCTGTATCTCTAAACTAAACTAAAAAGGCAGGAAAATGGGATTAGGCGGCAGAGATCAGCCATGATTGGATGGCAGAGTGGTCTCGATGGACAGAGTGGCCTAATTCTACTGCTAGTCCTTGCTTTCTCCCTCCTTCCCCTCCCCCCTTCCCAGCTCTCCCACAAGCCTACTGTCTCCGCCTCTTCCTTTCTTTTTCCCACCGACCTTCCCCGAAACGTCACCAATTCTTTCTCTCCATAGATGCTGCCTCACCCGCTGAGTTCCTCCAGCATTTTGTGTATACCTTCTGCAGTACTTTATAATCGAGACACTGTTGGCGATACTTTGTCAAATGCTTGCTCTACATAGTCTTTGGTTTAGTTTCGAGATACAGTGCAGAAACAGGCCCTTCGGCCCATCGAGTCCACCCCGACCAGCGATCACCCCGCACACTAACACTATCCTGCATACACTAGGGACAATTCACAAATTTAACAAGTCAATTAACTTACAAACCTGCACACCTTTGGAGTGTGGGAGGAAACCGGAGTACCCAGAGAAAACCCACGTACAGGGAGAACGTGCAAACTCCGCACAGACAGCACCCGTAGTCAGGATCGAACCCGGGTCTCTGGCGCTGTGAGGCAGCAACTCTACCGCTGCGCCACCGTTCACCTGCACCTACTTTGTAACTGCAATGCTATATTGCTGCAGCTAGATTCAGCACTGGTATTTTTCCATGGAATTCATAAGTCACAGGAGTAGAATGAAGCCATTCGGCCCATCAAGTCTACTCCAACATTCAACCATGGCTGATCTATCTTTCCCTCTCAACCCCATTGTCCGGACCAAAGGGCCTGTTTCGGCACTATATCTCTCCGCTGTAATCTAAACTAATCTAAACTAAACTAAACTAAATTTAAATGGTGTTTGCATGGGGACGTTTGAGGAGCCTTTGAAGGGTGCTGGAGTTTAGAAGGATGAGGGGGATCTCATTGAAAATTAAAGGCAGATGAAGTGGAAGTAGAGAGGATGTTTCCAGTAGTGTGAGTGTCTAGGATCAGAGGGCACAGCCTCAGAATAAAGGGATGTACCATCATAATATAGATGGAGAGGAATTTATTTCAGATTCAGATTCAGATTCAATTTTAATTGTCATTGTCAGTGTACAGTACAGAGACAACGAAATGCATTAAGAGTGTGGTGGACCGACAGCTATGGAGGCCAAGTCATTGGGTATTTACAAAGCTGAGATTGATAGGTTCGTGATTAGTAAGGGTGTCAAAGGTCACGGGAAGAAGGCGGGAGATTGAGGCTGAGGGGGAAAAATACTGTATATCAGTCCAGATTGAAAGACAGAGTGGACTTGAGGGTCCGAATAGCCTGATTCTCCTCCATCTTATGGACATAGAAACATGAGAAATAGGAGCAGGAGGAGGCCATTTGGCCCTTCGAGACAGCACCACCATTCAATGTGATCATGGCTGATCATCCACAATCAGTACCCCGTTCCTGCCTTCTCCCCATATCCCTTGATTCTGCTAGCCCCGAGAGCTCTGTCTAACTTAAATCCATCCATTGAATTGGCCTCTTCTGCCTTCTGTGGCAGAGAATTCCACAAATTCACAACTCAAGTTCAAGTTTGCATTTATTGCCACTTAACCAATTAAGGTACAGTGAAATCTCTGGGTGAAAAAGTTTGTTCTCATCCCAGTTTTAAACGGCCTCCCCTTTATTCTTATACTGTGGCCGCTGGTTCTGGACTCCCCCAACATTGGGAACATTTTCCCTGCATCTAGCTTGCCCAGTCCTTTTGAGGTACGTGTTGAGGTACAGAGAGACTTGGACATGATTATACGCCAGGCACTGAGAGCAGACCTCAAGATCCGGTAAACAAGAACGTTAATGACTGTGACTTAGTTCAAGAATAGCTTCTTCCTAATAGCCATCAGGTGCTTGCACACCACACAGCACTAACCTCAGCAACGATGAACATCTATGGACTGTCTTGGGTTGCAATAAGGCCTGCTTTTTGTACTTAGACTATAGACAATAGGTGCAGGAGGAGACCATCGGCCCTTCAAGCCAGCACCGCCATTCAACGTGATCACGGCTGATCATCCCCAATCAGTACCCCATTCCTGCCTTATCCCCATATCCCCTGACTCTGCTATTTTTAAGAGCCCTATCTAGCTCTCTCTTGAAAGCATCCAGAGAACCGGCCCCCACCTGAGGCAGAGAAGACTCTGCTTGTCATAGAGACATACAGTGTGGGAAACAGGCCCTTCGGCCCACCTTGCCCTTACTGGCCAACATGTCCCATCTAGCCTAGTCCCACCTATATGAAATGAAAAGAAATGCCTTTATTTGTCGTTGTAAGCACTCCATACAACTAAATTTTTATTGCCACTCCATTGGTGCATAATATACAAATATAAAAACACAGGACACAATTTAAAAACAATGTTAAAAACTAGATATTAAGAGAAGTAAGTAATCAGTACTGTCTGTGGTGATAGTAACGGTTCAAGGTGGGTAGCAGCATGGAAGAGTGCAGCATGAATAATTCTCAGTGTTATTTCATATTGAGTGTGATGATTGCTTTGGGGAAGAAACTGTCTCTGAGTCTGGAGATGCATGTTTTGGCTGACGTGTAACGCCTGCCAGGGGGCAACAGTTCGAAAAGGTGGCGACGGGGGTGTGCGGAGTCATTGATGATTTTAGTGGCTCTGCTGAGGTAGCGTGAGATGGCAATATCCTCCAGAGAGGGCAGTGGGCAGCCGGTGATTCTCTCTGCTGTTTTTACCACTCTCTGCAGCATTTGGCATTTGGCCCATATCCCTCTCAAACTGTCCAAACTATGTACCTGTCTGCATGTTTCTTAAACGTTGCAATGGTACCAGCCTCAACTACCTCCTCCAACAGCTCATTCGGTACACCCTTTGTGTGAGGAAGTTACCCCTCGGGTTCCTATTAAATCTCCCCCTCCCCTCACCTTAAACCTGTATCCTCTGGTCCTCAATTCTCCTACTCTGAGCAAGAGACTCTGTTCATTTACCTTAGTATTAAGGTTAGAAACATGGAAACATAGAAATTAGGTGCAGGAGTAGGCCATTCGGCCCTTCGAGCCTG
Source organism: Leucoraja erinaceus (assembly GCF_028641065.1). Taxonomy (NCBI): domain Eukaryota; kingdom Metazoa; phylum Chordata; class Chondrichthyes; order Rajiformes; family Rajidae; genus Leucoraja; species Leucoraja erinaceus. The sequence goes on from NW_026575605.1 coordinate 34,713, forward strand.
CACCGCCATTCAATATGATCATGGCTGATCATCCAACTCAGTATCCTGTACCTGCCTTCTCTCCATACCCCCCTGATCCCTTTAGCCCCAAGGGCCACATCTAACTCCCTCTTAAATATAGCCAATGAACTGGCCTTAACTACCTTCTGCGGCAGAGAATTCCAGAAATTCACCACTCTCTGTGTGAAAAATGTTTTTCTCATCTCAATCCTAAAAGATTTCTGCCTTATCCTTAAACTGTGACCCCGTGTTCTGGACTTCCCCAACATCGGGAACAATCTTCCTGCATCTAGCCTGTCCAACCTCTTAAGAATTTTGTACATTTCTATAAGATCCCCCCTCAATCTTCTAAATTTTAGCAAGTACAAGCCGAGTCTATCCAGTCTTTCTTCATATGAAAGTCCTGACATCCCAGGAATCAGCCTGGTGAACCTTCTCTGTACTCCCTCTATTGCAAGAATGTCTTTACTCAGATTAGGAGACCAAAACTGTACGCAATACTCCAGGTGTGGTCTCACCAAGACCCTGTACAACTGCAGTAGAAGCTCCCTGCTCCTATACTCAAATCCTTTTGCTATGAATGCTAACATACCATTCACCTTCTTCACTGCCTGCTGCACCTGCATGTCTACTTGTTGCATCTCCTCTTTTCCTAGTCGGCCACCATTCAGATAATAGTCTACTTTCCTGTTTTTGCCACCAAAGTAGATAACCTCACATTTAGCCACATTATACTGCATCTGCCATGCATTTGCCCACTCACCCAAGCTATCCAAGTCACCTTGCAGCCTCCTAGCATCCTCCTCACAGCTAACACTGCCCCCCAGCTTCGTGTCATCCAGCGAGCTGAAGTACCATCTACCTCATTGTTGACTGTCAGACTGTCTCGAATCGGACTTTGCTGGCTTTGCCTTGCACTGAACGTTATTCTCTTATCATGTATCTGTACACTGTGAGCGGCTCGATTGTAATCATGTATTGTCTTTCCGCTGACTGGATAGCACGCAACAAAAGCTTTTCACTGTACCTCTGTACACATGACAATAAACAGTTATCAGTTGAGTTTATTGCCACGTGTGCCGAGGTACAGTGAAAAGCTTTTGTTGCGTCTAACCAGTCAGCGGAAAGACAACACATGATTACAATCGATCCATTCACAGTGTAAATTAAGGGAATAAACTGAAGGTCGTCAAATTTCTGGACACAAAAGGCATCAAAAGTATATAATTGATATAGATGAACAGAGAGCTACCCTCTGAGACAAGGCAGATATATCTTTTAACACGTGCACAGGGAGGTCCTCCAAATCGACAGTTTTAATAGAGAAATTGCAAGGATATCTGGTACAGGAACAAGAAAGCAGAACTTAGATTGAAGGTTCCTTTCACAATTGAACCTCAAGACATCAAGGCCTGCATTGTAGGCAGTCAAAGTCTTTTAAATTATAGTCAGAGTCACACAGCATGGAAACAGGCCCTTCAGCCAACCTCTCCCATATCGACCAACATGCCCCAGCTACACCAGTCCCTTCTGACTGTGTCCCACCTAACTATGTTTGGCCCATATCCCTCTAAACCTAGTATATGTAGGAATGAACTGCAGATGCTGGTTTACAATGAAGATAGACACAAAATGCTGGAGTAACTCAGCGGGACAGGCAGCATCATAACCAGGGAGCAGTGCTGAACTACTATCTACCTCTTTGGTGACCCTCAGACTATCCTTGATCAGACTTTGCTGGCTTTACCTTGCACTAACCGTTATTCCCTTATCATGTAGCTATACACTGTGAATGGCTCGATTTTTCCTTTTCTCCAGAGATGCTGCCTGACCTGCTGAGTTACTCCAGCATTTTGTGTCTATCTTCCCTTGAAATCTATCCTATCCATGTACCTGTCCAAATGTTTCTGAAACATTGTGACAGTACCTGCCTCAACTATCTCCTCTGGCAGCTTGTTCAACTATCTCCTCTGGCAGCTAATTAAAAAAAAAAAAGTTTCTGTTAAAACTTGCCCCGGTCACCTTAAACCTATGTTCTCTGGTTTTTCATTTACCCGTCCCTGGGCAAAGGTATCTGTGCATTTACCCAATCTATTCCTCTCATGATCTTATACACCTCTATAAGCTCACCCTCCAGGCTGAAGTCCGAGCTTGCCCAACCTCTCCCGATAGCTCAGATCCATCGTGTCCTGGCAACATCCTCGTAAATCTTCTCTGCACCCTATCCAGTTGATCAGTCCACGTTTTAAACGGAAGATAAGACACAGAGTGCTGGAGCAACTCAGCGGGTCAGGAAGCATCTCTGGAGAAAAGGACTTGGTGTCGTTTCAGACCGAAGAAGGGCCCAAAATATCACCAATTCCTTTTCAAGGAACAAGGGGGCAGATTATTATCTCAATGGGGTTAGGTTAGGTATGGGGGAGGTACAGCGAGTCCTGGGTGTCCTTGTACACCGGTCACTGAAAGTTGGCGTGCAGGTAGAGCAGGCAGTGAAGAAAGCTCATGGAATGTTGGCCTTCATAACAAGAGGATTTCAGTATAGGAGTAAAAAGGCTCTTCTGCAGTTGCAGTGAGACCACATCTGGAGTATTGTGTCCAGTTTTGGTCTCCTAATTAGAGGAAGGACATCCTTGTGATTGAGGCAGTGCAGCGTAGGTTCACGAGATTGATCCCTGTGGATGGCGGGACTGTCATATGAGGAAAGATTTGAAAAGACTAGGCTTGTATTCACTGGAGTAAACTGGAGAAAGATGAGGGGGAATCTTCTAGAAACACATAAAATTATAAAAGCACTGGACAAGCTAGATGCAGGAAAAATGTTCCCAATGTTGGGCGAGTCCAGAACCAGGGACCACAGTCTTAGAATAAAGGGGAGGTCATTTAAGACTGAGGTGAGAAAAAACTTTTTCACCCAGAGAGATGTGAATTTGTGGAATTCCCTGCCACAGAGGGCAGTGGAGGCCAAGTCACTGGATGGGTTTAAGAGAGAGTTAGATAGAGCTCTAGGGGCTAGTGGAGTCAAGGGATATGGGGAGAAGGCAGGCACGGGTTATTGATAGGGGATGATCAGCCATGATCACAATGAATGGCGGTGCTGGCTCAAATGGCCTCCTCCTGCACCTATTTCCTATGTTTCTATGTTTTTATGCTGCCTGACCTGCTGAGTGACTACAGCACTATGTGTCTATCTCCGGTGCAAACTTGCATCTGCAGTTCCTTCCTGTGCAAAGCTTGTGGTCCACTAGACAAAATTCTTCATGCTTGCTTTCACCTTCCTGTCCACCCAGTCTCTGCCTGCATTTCTGGGGTGATAAACCATCCCAGATTACTTCCCCTCCGGTGCGTTGGAGGCCGTGTCCTTGCTCAAGACAAGCTGTGGCATTCTCTCCCTTTATAATTTTAACTCCTTTAAATTTCTCATTGCATTTAAACTGCTAGAAACAGCTTAGAAAGATCGGCACAGCGGTAGAGTTGCTGCCTCACAGCGCCAGAGACACTGGTTCAACCCTGCCCTCCGCTACTGCCTGTACGGAGTTTGTACGTTCTCTCCGTGACCTGCGTGCGTTTTCTTCCGGTTCCTCCCACATCCAAAGACACGCGGGTTTATTGATTGGCTTCTGTGGATTGACCCCAGTGTGTAGGGAGTGGGAATTCTCTGCCACAGAAGGTAGTTGAGGCCAGTTCATTGGCAATATTTAAGAGGGAGTTAGATGTGGCCCTTGTGGCTAAAGGTATCAGGGGGTATGGAGAGAAGGCAGGAACGGGATACTGAGTTGGATGATCAGCCATGATCATATTGAATGGCGGTGCAGGCTGGAAGGGCCGAATGGCCTGCTCCTGCACCTAATTTCTATGTTTCTATGTTTCTAAGTGAAAATGGGATAACAATAGATAATAGACAATAGGTGCAGGAGTAGGCCATTTGGCCCTTCGAGCCAGCACCACCATTCAATGTGATCATGGCTGATCATCCCCAATCAGTACCCCGTTCCTGCCTTCTCCCCATATCCCCTGACTCCGCTATCTTTAAGAGCCCTATCTAGCTCTCTCTTGAACGCATCCAGAGAACCTGCCTCCACCGTCCTCTGAGGCAGAGAATTCCACAGACTCACCACTCTCTGTGAGAAAAAGTGTTTCCTCGTCTCCGTTCTAAATGGCTTACCCCTTATTCTTAAACTGTGGCCCCTGGTTCTGGACTCCCCCAAGTCAGAGGGTAGTTAATCTGTGGAACTCATTGCCACAGAGGGCTGCGGAGGCCAAGTCAGTGGATATTTGTAAGGCAAGTTCTTGATTAGAACGGGTGTCAAGGGATTATGGGGTGGAGGCCGAAAATGGGATAAGGTGGCAGAGATCAGCCACGATTGAATGGCGGAGTGGACACGATAGGCCGAATGGTCTAATTCTACTCCTATCACGTGAACCTGTGAACGATGGGCCGAAGGGCCTGTTTTCATGTTGTATATCCGGCGACTCCGGACTGTCAAAGCTGCCACAGCCAGACATAAAAACAGTTTTTATCCACGAGTAGTTGCTCTACTCAACAGTCAAAAATCTGTAGCCTCCCTTTGATCGGGTATTTTGTTGGTTCACATGCTTGATCAATGGTGTTTTATCATTCATGTTTTATTATGTTTCATTCATGTTTTATGGTGAATCTCTGGAGCTCTCTGCCACAGAGGGTAGTTGAGGCCAGTTCATTGGCTATATTTAAGAGGGAGTTAGATGTGGCCCTTGTGGCTAAGGGGATCAGAGGGTATGGAGAGAAGGCAGGTACGGGATACTGAGTTGGATGATCAGCCATGATCATATTGAATGGCGGTGCAGGCTCGAAGGGCCGAATGGCCTACTCCTGCACCTAATTTCTATGTTTCTATGTTTCTATTATTATTAATGTTTAGTGTTTTCTGAATCATTCGTAACTGTCACTGTGTGTCATGTTGTTACTTGTGGGCGGAGCACCAAGGCAAATTCCTTGTATGTGAATACTTGGCCAATAAACTTACTTACGTACTTACTTATCTTACTTACTATCTTACTTCTATCTTAACGAAAAATATATTAACAGTGCAGCCCCAATAGAGACCCTTCTCCCCAAGATGAATTCTGAAGATGATCTCATCTGCCTGATCATGGGAACATGAAATGGCACATGATCCATATCCCTCCATACCCTGCATATCCATGTGCCTATCAGAAAGACCCTTAAACACTATTATCGTATCTGCCTCGACCACCACCCCTGGCAGCGCGTTCCAGGCACCCACTTCCCTCTGTGGTGAAATAAAAATGCCCCGCTCATCTTGGTCATAGAGTGATACAGTGTGGAAACAGGCCCTTCGGCCCAACTTGCCCACACGGGCCAACATGTTCCATCTACACGAGTCCCACCTGCCTGTGTTTGGTCTATATCCCTTCAAACCTGTAAGCATGCAGGTACAGCAGGCAGTGGGGAAAAAAGCGAATGGCACGTTGGTCTTCGTAACAAGAGGAGTTGAGTATAGGAGCAAAGAGGTCTTGCTGTTGTACAGGGCCCTAGTGAGAACACATCTGGGGTATTGTGTGCAGTTTTGGTCTCCGAATTTGAGGAAGGACATTCTTGCTACTGAGGGAGTGCAGCGTAGGTTCACAAGGTTAATTCCCGGGATGGCGGGACTGTCATACATTGAAAGAATGGAGCGACTGGGCTTGTACACACTGGAGTTTAGGAGGATGAGAGGGTATCTTATTGAAACATGTAAGATTATTAAGGGATTGGACACGCTAGAGGCAGGATACATGTTCCTGATGTTTGGGGAGTCCAGAACCAGGGGCCACAGTTTAAGAATAAGGGGTAAGCCATTTAGCACTGAGATGAGGAAAAATAAGGTGATTTAGAACAATGATGAGGAAAAGCTTTTTCACCCAGAGAGTTGTGAATCTGGAATTCTCTGCCCCAGAAGGTAGTGGAGGCCGATTCTCCGAATGCTTTCAAGATAACGAAGTCAAGGGATGTGGGGGAGAAGACAGGAACGGGGTACTGATTGTGGATGATCAGCCATGATCACATTGAATGGCGGTGCTGGCTCGAAGGGCCAAACGGCCTACTCCTCCACCTATTGTCTATTGTTTATTGTCTATTGTCTATCCATGTACCTGTCTAACTGTTTCTTAAATGTTAGGATAGTCCCTGTCTCAACTACCTCCTCCGCAGCTCATTCCATACACCCACCGCACTTTGTATGGAAAAGTTACCCCCCAGATTGCTGTTAATCTTTTTCCCCGTCACCATAAACCTATGTATTCTGGTCCTCGATTCCCCTACTCTGGGAAAGAGACTCTGTGCGTCTACCTGTTTAAGAAGGAACTACAGATGCTGGAACAATTGAAGGTAGAGTCATACGGCCTCGCGGGGCCGGTCCCACTTCGATCGCCGGAGCCGTATGGAGTTGTGCGGAGCTGGTCCCGACATCGCGCGGGGCTCCGAAAAACTGACCGTGTTTAAAAATTCCGCGCGGCAACGGCCTGCCGGCCCGCAGACGCCTCGACGCCGTCTCACTCACTCGACCTCCGCGCGGCTCCCGCTTCTGGTTTGGTCACGCTTGCCGCATGCCTTACAGCTCAAGCGACCACGTGAGGTCGTGCTTGCCGCATGCAGGCTGGGTGAGTGGGAAAATGTTTGGCAGATGCAGTATAATGTGGATAAATGTGAAGTTATCCATTTTGGTGGCAAAAACGGGAAAGCAGACTATTATCTAAATGGTGGCCGATTGGGAAAGGGGGAGATGCAGCGAGACCTGGGTGTCATGGTACACCAGTCATTGAAGGTAGGCATGCAGGTGCAGCAGGCAGTAAAGAAAGCGAATGGTATGTTGGCTTTCATAGCAAGAGGATTTGAGTATAGGAGCAGGGAGGTTCTACTGCAGTTGTACAGGGTCTTGGTGAGACCACACCTGGAGTATTGCGTACAGTTTTGGTCTCCAAATCTGAGGAAGGACATTATTGCCATAGAGGGAGTGCAGAGACGGTTCACCAGACTGATTCCTGGGATGTCAGGACTGTCTTATGAAGAAAGACTGGATAGACTTGGTTTATACTCTCTAGAATTTAGAAGATTGAGAGGGGATCTTATAGAAACTTACAAAATTCTTAAGGGGGTTTGGACAGGCTAGATGCAGGAAGATTGTTCCCGATGTTGGGGAAGTCCAGGACAAGGGGTCACAGCTTAAGGATAAGGGGAAATCCTTTAAAACCGAGATGAGGAGAACTTTTTTCACACAGAGAGTGGTAAATCTCTGGAACTCTCTGCCACAGAGGGTAGTTGAGGCCAGTTCATTGGCTATATTTAAGAGGGAGTGGCATTTTGTGGCTAAGGGGATCAGAGGGTATGGAGAGAAGGCAGGTACGGGATACTGAGTTGGATGATCAGCCATGATCATATTGAATGGCGGTGCAGGCTCGAAGGGCCGAATGGCCTACTCCTGCACCTATTGTCTATGTTTCTATGTTTCTATGCTGGTGGGACCGGCCCTTTAGGTCGCGCTTGCCTTTCAGAAGGCCAAGTCAGTTGAATAGCGGAGTAAACTATCCTTATGACCTGTTGCTTGTAGAATGTGAGACATGGAACACAGTCCATAAAATAGTCCAGGAACAAGCCCTTCGGCCCATAATGTCTGCGCTGAACATTATGCCATGACCAATTTAGTTTAGTTCAGAGATGCAGCGTGGAAACAGGCCCCTCGGCTCACCAAGTCCGCGCCAACCACCGATCCCCGTACACCACGACTATCCTATACACTAGGGACAAATTATTTTGAACCAAGCCAGTTAACCTACAAACCTGTACATTTTTGGAGTGTGGAGGAAACCCAAACACCATGGCCATGGGGAGAACGTACAAACTCTTTACAGACAACACCCGTAGTCAGGATCGAACCCGGGTCTCTGGCGCCGTGCAGGTAGATGAGGGCAGCAACTCTACCGCTGCACCACTGTGCTGCTCACATCTACCTGCACGTAATGCAATCCCCGCATATCCATGTGCCGATCCAAAAGTCTCTGAAGAAACCGCACTTGTATCTGCCTAAACCCTCCCCCCCCCCCCACCACCCCCGCACCCCCCGAGCAGCTCGTTCACTGGCCGGATAACACGCCACAAATACTTTTCATTGTGCCTTGGCATACGTAATAATAACCTAAGCTGAACTTAAAAAAAGGCACTTGTCAACCACTGTGTAAAACTCGGTTGTATTTTTATATGACACATTTAAAGTCTGCGCATAGAGAGCTAACCCCAAAACCTTCACAGCTAAATGGCTTCCAATTTGTGGGTCTAGGTATCTCTATATAACATCTCCATACGCCTGTGAAGGTGTGAAGTAAAACCTTGATCAAAGGAGGAGGACTGACTGAACCTCCTTTGAGGACCCAAGCAGTCGTTCCAGGTGTGACAGAGGTTTACCTGCATCTCCTCCAACCTCATCTATTGCGTCCGCTGCTCTAGATGTCAGCAGATCTATATCGGTGAGACCAAGCGGAGGTTGGGCGATCGTTTCGCCGAACACCTCCGCTCGGTCCGCAATAACCAAGCTGACCTCCCGGTGGCTCAGCACTTCAACTCCCCCTCCCACTCCGTCTCCGACCTCTCTGTCCTGGGTCTCCTCCATGGCCACAGCGAGCAGCACCGGAAATTGGAGGAACAGCACCTCATATTCCGTTTGGGGAGTCTGCATCCTGGGGGCATGAACATCGAATTCTCCCAATTTTGTTAGTTCTTGCTGTCTCCTCCCCTTCCTCAGTCCCCCTGCTGTCTCCTCCCATCCCCCAGCCTTCGGGCTCCTCCTCCTTTTTCCTTTCTTGTCCCCGCCCCCGATAAGTCTGAAGAAGGGTTTCGGCCCGAAACGTTGCCTATTTCCTTCGCTCCATAGATGCTGCTGCACCCGCTGAGTTTCTCCAGCTTTTTTGTGTACCTTCGATTCTCCAGCATCTGCAGTTCCTTCTTAAACACTGACTGAACCGTGTTGCCTTCCACCACAGTGAAGAACGCTGCGTTGGATGTTTGTGTTAAATTCTATTGTGTATTGTGTATTCTTTTTGAGTGTATCGCTACTGGCAAATTCATTTCACTGCACCTTCGGGTGCATGTGACGAATAGAATTGACTTTGACCGTAGCATTCTCTCAGCCCTGTGGTCAACATCCCAGGCTAGACTGGGGTAGAAGCAGAGGTCAGAATTTACCACGTCTTAATTGAATTGGACAGATTGTTCATAAGTTCTAGGAGCAGAATTTGGCCATTCGGCCCAACCGCTTCCCAGTCGCTTCCTGGCGCGGATGCGACTATTTCTCCGAGTCGTATCCTCGCCCCCCACCACTGGATCGGTGCGGCCTTTCCTACCGGGGAGTGGGGAGCAGGGTCCGGACCAGAGCTTCGGCAACAGGATCCCACCACTGGCCACATCTTCTCATCTCCACCCCTTTCAGCTTTACGCAGAGACCGTTCCCGCTCGAAGGGCCAAATGGCCTACTCCTGCACCTATTGTTTATTGCCTATAATCAGTACCCCGTTCCTGCCTTCTCCCCATAGAGTGGTGAATCTCTGGAACTCTCTGCCACAGAAGGTAGTTGAGGCCAGTTCATTGGCTATATTTAAGAGGGAGTTAGATGTGGCCCTTGTGGCTAAAGGGATCAGGGGGTATGGAGAGAAGGCAGGTACGGGATACTGAGTTGGATGATCAGCCATGATCATGTTGAGTGGCGGTGCAGGCTCGAAGGGCCGAATGGCCTGCTCCTGCACCTATTTTCTATGGATCTATGTATATCCCCTGACTCTGCTGTCTTTAAAAGCCCTATCTAGCTCTCTCTTGAAAGCATCCAGAGAACCTGCCTCCACCGCCCTCTGAGGCAGAGAATTCCACAGACTCACAACTCTCTGTGAGAAAAAGTGTTTCCTCGTGTCCGTTCTAAATGGCTTACCCCTTATTCTTAATGCCTCTGGTTCTGGACTCCCCCAACAAGAGAGAGAGAGGGAGAGCGAGAGAGAGCTAACGGACACCCTTTATCAGATGGTGCCTAAAACCAAGAGGCTGAAGGAACTTAGCGGGTCAGGCAGTATCTGCGGAAGGAAATGGGCAGACAACAGATTGGACTTATCAGATGCTGTCTATCCCACGGGGCCTTCTTGTATTGGGCACATTCACCATTGCAATTTTATTGAATAGATTATTACAGTTTATTACTGTTCCCTAGTATGATGCAAAGCTTTGTTTTGCATGCTGCCTGAACAGATCGGATCAATTCAGCTTAAACAGCATCTGCCGTTCCTTCCTGTACACACATCAGATCATATGTGATCGGTGTAGAATTAGGCCAATCAGCCCATCAAATCTACTCCACCATTCAATCATGGCTGATCTATCTCTCCCTCCTGACCCCATTCTCCTGCCTTCTCCCCGTAACCTCTGACACCCACACTGATGAAGAATATAACTATCTCTGCCATAAACATATAAGATTGTTAAGGGTTTAGATTAGATTAGATTAGATTAGATTAGACTTTATTAACAGTTTGGACACACTAGAGGCAGGAAACATGTCCCCGATGTTGGGGGAGTCCAGAACCAGGGGCCACAGTTTTAGAATAAGGGGTAAGCCATTTAGAACGGAGACGAGGAAACACTTTTTCTCACAGAGAGTGGTGAGTCTGTGGAAGTCTCTGCCTCAGAGGGCGGTGGAGGCGGGTTCTCTGGATGCTTTCAAGAGAGAACTTGATAGGGCTCTTAAAAATAGCAGTCAGGGGATATGGGGAGAAGGCAGGAACTGATTGGAGATGATCAGCCATGATCACATTGAATTAACCTTGTAAACCTAAATCTACGCTGCACTCCCTCAGTAGCAAGAATGTCCTTCCTCAAATCAGGGGGCCAAAACTGCACACAATACTCCAGGTGTGGTCTCACTAGGGCGCTGTACAACTGCAGAAGGACCTCTTTGCTCCTATACTCAACTCCTCTTGTTATGAAGGCCAACATGCCATTCGCTTTCTTCACTACGTACTGTACCTGCATGCTTACTTTCATAGACTGGTGAAGGAGGACCCCCAGATCCCTATGTACTTCCCCTTTTTCCAACCGGCCTGATCTCCCGGTGGCTCAGCACTTCAACTCCCCCTCCCAATCTGACCTGTCCTGGGCCTCCTCCATTGTCAGAGCGAGGCCCAATGCAAATTGGAGGAACAGCACCTCATATTTTGCTTGAGTAGCTTACACTCCAGCGGTAGGAACATTTACATTTCACTTGCACACAATCCCCTGCCCAGAATTCAACGATCCATATACTTGGTTCCATTGACTTAAAAAAAGACACAAAGTGCTGGAGTAATTCAGCAGGCCAGGCTGCCGTTCCTTTCTACACATTTTATTGTAGGAGAGAAGGCAGGAACGGGGTACTGATTGGGGATGATCAGCCGTGATCACATCGAAGGGCCGAATGGCCTACTCCTGCACCTATTGCCTATTGTATATTGTCTAAATATATCCATTGACTTGGACTCCACAGCCGTCTATGGCAAAGAATCCCACAGACTCACAACCCTCTTCATCTCCCACGTAAATGAAGGTCCTTAATTCAGAGGCCCAGCGGGAGTAACTCAGCGGGACTGGCAGCAACTCTGGCGAGAAGGAATGGGTAACATTCAAGGTATGAATTGAATGTGAAGAGCCACTCTGTGACTATGTGTGCACGTGTATGCATTATAGGTCGGCACGGTGGTGCTGCCCAATTTGTTCTGTCTATTTTTGGATTTTTCAACATGGACCGGTAGAACTGTTAAAACAAAATAGCAGCAGCTTTGAAGGTTTCATAATGAATCATCTGGGCAAGGTGATTTTGACAACTAAATGACTAGGCTATGAAAACCCTTGCCAGTCACGTGGAATTTGATGGTTTATTAAAAACTAAGATTAAAGCTGAACACCTTTGCTCAGCCCCCCTGATGCTACCTGACCCTCTGAGTTGTTCAGTATTTTGTGTCTATCTAAGGTTCAAGCTGGTTAACTTTGGTCATACAGACCAAGTGAAACCCACCCAGAGTGAAGCAGAGATCTGCAGTATGTAAAATGATGAGAGGCATAGATAGGGTAGACAGCCAGAACCTTTATTCTCAGTATCAATGACTATATTTGGGCGGCACAGTGGTGCAGCAGTTGTGTTGCTGCCTTACAGCACCAGGTGACTGGGACAAGTGTAGATGGGACACGTTGGTTGGCAGGGACAGAAAACCCGGGGGGGGCCAGAGGGGACACGTCCCCCCCCCCCGTGTTTTGAGAGGTGGGGGAGATCCCCCCCAAGTTTTTGAAATCCGGATTTTAAAACCCGGTGAAATCTCCGCTTTCCGCGAGACAGTGGGGGTGGGACTGATGATCGAGGGCGCTGATTGGACGAGAGAGACGTTGGTCAGCAGGCAACGGGGACGGGACATGATGATTCAGCGAGATGATTGGAGGAGGGAGGAGTGGGGGGGTGAGGTGGGACTGAGGATAGAGTGCGGTGATTGGAGGGGGGAGACGTGGCACAGACCTGCGCCTCATCCGCAGCCTGGATCGACCCCGGCCGGCTCTCCGGCGCTGTCCCGAGTGGCCAGAGAGGTCGGCAGCAAAGATCCTCCGCTATAGGATCTTTGGTCGGGAGTCAGACGGGCGCGGTGCCCCCAGGCCCACAGCCAGCGCAGAGAAGCAGCGCTAAACCCAGCTCAACTCTGCCTGTCCCGCCAGGTGAGCCTACAGCCCTTCCTGGACTTGCGGGAAATATGGCCAGCGTGGAGAAGCAGCGCTGGTGGCCCGTCAGTCCAGACAGGGCTGTAGTTAACCCGGCGAGACAGGCAGAGTTGAGCTGCATTTAGCGCTGGATTGAACCTCCGAAGCCTCGCGCGTGTGTGTGTGTGTGTGTGTGTGTGTGTGTGTGTGTGTGTGTGTGTGTGTGTGTGTGTGTGTGTGTGTGTGTGTGTGTGTGAGTGTGTGAGTGTGCGCATGCGTGCATGGCCGCCAAAAAATGGTGTCCCCCAGTCCCCTCCATGTTTTGATAGCGAGTTCCGCTCTTGTTGGTCGGTGTTGGCAAATTGGACCGAAGGGCCTGTTTCCATGCTGTTTGACTCTATAACAGGCCCTTTGGCCCACAATGTCTGTGCTGGACATGATTCCTCCATATCCCTCCATCCCCTTCATACGAGGATGTTGCCAGGACTAGAGGGTGTGAGCTATAGGGGGAGGTTGAGTAGGCTAGGTCTCTATTCCTTGGAGCGCAGGAGGATGAGGGGTGATCTTATAGAGGTGTATAAAACCATGAGAGGAATAGATTGGGTAGATGCACAATCTCTTGCCCAGAGTAGGGGAATCAAGGACCAGCGGACACAGGTTCAAGGTGAAGGGGAAAAGAATTAATAGGAATCTGAGAGGTAACCTTTTCACGCAAAGGCCGGTGGGTGTATGGAACAAGCTGCCAGAGGAGGTAGTTGAGGCTGGGACTATCCCAACGTTTAAGATACAGTTAGACAAGTGGATAGACACAAAAAGCTGGAGTAACTCAGCGAGACAGGCAGCATCTCTGGAGAGAAGGAATGCAACATTTTGGGTCGACACTTCTAGAGGATAAGGGAAACGAGAGATATAGGTGGTGCTGTGGACAGATAAAGAACAATGAATGAAAGAAATGCAACAAAAGTAATGATGATAAAGGAAACAGGCCTTCGTTCGCTGTGTGTTGGGTGAGAACGAGAAGCTGGTGCAACTTGGGTGGGGGAGGGATAGAGAGAGAGGGAATGCCGGGGCTATCTGAAGTGAGTGAAATCAATATTCATACCACTGGGTTGTAAGCTGCCCAAGTGAAATATGAGATGCTGTTCCTCCAATTTGCATTTAGCCTCACTCTGACAATGGAGGAGACCGAGGACAGAGAGGTCTGTGTAGGAATGGGAAGGAGAATTAAAATGTCCAGCAACCGGGAGATCAGGTTGGTTCAGGCGGGCTGAGCGAAGGTGTTCCACGAAATGATCGCCCAGTCTGCGTTTGGACTTTACTGCATTTAGACAGGTACATGGATAGGACAAGTTTGGAGGGATATGGACCAAGCACAGGCAACTGGGACTCCTCATCATCATCAACATCGGCGGTCACTCGAAACCAGTATGACTGTTCTGTTTTGGGAGGACGCCTGTGCGTGACTTTGTTTAACGTGGGGAGACTGGTGCACAGACGGCCACCCCCACGGTCCTTGACAGATCTGAGTCAGGATCCAGTGGCGTGGAGTCCAAGACGACTGGAGACCCTTTTCTGCCGCAGCCTTCATCCGCCTTCCCAGCCGTTGTGACGTTAGCTCCACTAAGGTCAGCCGTCGTCCTCCGCCTGTTCCACCGTTGAGGTCTTGGTTGGATTGCTCTTTGTCAGAGACCTCCCCCTCGACCTTACCGCCATGGGTGGCCCTGCCAGGAGCGTAGATAGCTCCAGACGGCATCGCTCTCAGGATCTCACGACCACACAAGCTTCTCCACCACGGCAAGGTGACAATCCACGGGGAGGATGTGGAACTCATGTAGCTGGGACATTGTTGGCCGGAATGGGCAAGTTGGGCCGAAGGGCCTGTTTCCACACTGTATCACTCTATGACTTGATCCAAAAGTCTCTCGAATTCCACTACGGTATCTGGCTCAACCCAGAGGAAACCCATGCGACCAGTCACAGGGAGAGCGTGCAAACACCACACAGACAGCACCCGAGGTCAGGATCGAACTTGGGTCTCTGGCGCTGGGAGGCAGTGAACTCTTCCAGCTGCCCCTCTGTGTAGCCCTGGTCTTGTGGATTTGCAGAAGGGGGGAGGATAGTGTGTGAGTGCTCCCACAACTGTACAAATGCTTCCTCTATTGAGTCCTGCAATGCAACACAAGATGTTTTCCCTCTTGGCTGGTTTTCAGAGAAGGCTTTCTGTGATTTAGTTATTTAAAGTGCTTATCCTGCAGAAAGTACAATTGTTAACACACTGTTGGTTTTACCGTCAGCATATTATATGTTTTGTGTATAATGCATTTCTCACTTCTCTCTGCTCTTATTTCCAGCTCGGAGTGAGTTGAGCCTTGTTTTATGGCATGTGATAGAAGCAGAATTAGGCCATTCGGCCCATCAAGTCTACTCT
Source organism: Leucoraja erinaceus (assembly GCF_028641065.1). Lineage (NCBI taxonomy): Eukaryota > Metazoa > Chordata > Chondrichthyes > Rajiformes > Rajidae > Leucoraja > Leucoraja erinaceus. The sequence goes on from NW_026575605.1 coordinate 49,868, forward strand.
GCCATTCAATCATGGCTGATCTATCTCTTCCTCCTAAACCCATTCTCCTGCCTTCTCCCCATAACCCCTGACGCCCGTACTGAACTGAACTGTTCTGTATTTATGCCTACAATATTCTGTTGTTGCTGCAGCAAGCAAGAATTTCATTGTCCCATCTGGGACACATGACAATAAAACTCTCTTGACTCTTGAATCTATCTATCTCTGCCTTAAAAATATCCATGGACTTGACCTCCACAGCCTTCTGTGACAAAGAATTCCACAGATTCACCACCCTCTGACTAAACAAATTCTTCCTCACCTCCTTGAAGGCTGGAGAAGGATCTCGACCCGAAACGTCACCTATTCCTTCGCTCCATAGATGCTGCCTCACCCGCTGAGTTTCTCCAGCTTTTTGTCCACCTTCTTAAAGGAACATCCTTTAATTCTGAGGCTATGACCTTTAGTCCTAGACTCTCCCACTAGTGTGAAATGGAGAAATCCGTTCCACGTCCACTCCAGCCAGGCCTTTCACTATTCGGTGAGTTTCAATGAGGCGCCCCTCATCCTTCTACACTCCAGCGAGTACAGGCCCAGTGCCATTATAGGAGCTGATACAAGCTTGTGAGGCTGCATGGTGGCACAGCAATAGTTGCAGCCTCACAGCTCCAGAGAGCAAGGTTCGATCCTGACTTCGGGTGCTGTCTCCGTGGAGCTTGCATGTTCTCCGTAGGTTTGTTCTGGATGCTCCGGTTTTCTTCCCATATCCAAAAGACATGGATTTAGGTTTGGCCTTGAAAATTACCTCTAGTGTGTTGGGAGTGGATGTGAAAGTGGGGTAGAGTTATACAGCGCAGAAATAGGCCCTTCTACCCAACGTTTTGGCAGAACTGGTTCCTCAGATTCTTGTTCACCATTCGTCTCCTTAACCAAGATCATGAAAAGCAAATGATTGATATTATTATTGTGTGTCTGTCAGTACAACAGTCCCAATTATTCCACATGTACTTTGATTAGAGAGAGTACAGAGGAGATTTACTAGAATGTTGCCTGGGTTTCAGCAACTAAGTTACAGAGAAAGGTTGAACAAGTTAGGTCTTTATTCTCTGGAGCGCAGAAGGTTAAGGGGGGACTTGATAGAGGTCTTTAAAATGATGAGAGGGATAGACAGAGTTGACGTGGACAAGCTTTTTCCATTGAGAGTAGGGAAGATTCAAACAAGAGGACATGATTTGAGAATTAAGGGACAAAAGTTTAGGGGTAACTTGAGGGGGAACTTCTTTATTCAGAGAGTGGTAGCTGTGTGGAATGAGTTTCTAGTGGAAGTGGTGGAGGCAGGTTCGATTTTATCATTTAAAAATAAATTGGATAGGTATATGGATGGGAAAGAAATGGAGGGTTATGGTCTAAGTGCAGGAAGATGGGACTAGGGGAGAGTAAGTGTTCGGCACGGACTAGAAGTGCCGAGATGGCCTGTTTCTGTGCTGTAATTGTTATATGGTTATTAGATTCATGAAATGTATTCTCTGGAATTTAGCAGTATCATTGAAACACCTTGGAGTCATAGAGTGATACAGTGTAGAAACAGGCCCTTCAGCCCAACCTACCCACACTGACCAACATGTCCCATCTACACCAGTCCCACCTGCCCACGTTTGGCCCATATCCCTCTAAACCTGTCGTATCCATGTACCTGTAAATGTTGGAATTGGATAAACTTGTTAAAGGTTTGTTAAAGAGAGAGTTGGATACAGCTCTGAGGGCTAACGGAATCAAGGGATACGGGGAGAAGGCTGGAACGGGGTACTGATTCTGGATGATCAGCCATGATCATATTGAATAGCGGTGCTGGCTCGAAGGGCCGAACGGCCTACTCCTGCACCTATTTTCTATGTTTCTATGATTCTATTATTCATGTTTAATGTTTTATGTGTCATTCTTAATTGTCACTGGATGTGGTGTTGTTACTTGCGAGGGGAGCACCAAGGCAAATTCCTTGTATGTGAATATACTTGGCCAATAAACTTATTCATTCATTCATTGCGATAGTCCCAGCCTCAACTACCTCCTCTGGCAGCTCGTTCCATACACCCACCACCCTCTGTGTGGAAATAAAGTTGTCCCTCGGGTTCCAATTAAATCCTTCCCCCCTCACCTTAAACGTATGGCCTCTGGTTCTCGATTCTCCTACTCTGGGTAAAATACTCTGTGCATTCACCCGATGTATTCTACTCACGATAACACAGAACTAGTGAGCGGGTGGTCGCTGGTCGGCATGGACATCCATCTGTGCTTTATCAATCAATCAATCAATGAGGCTGCCAGCCAACACATTTTATAGAGGTGGGAGGAGCACCCACAGGAAGCACATGCAATCACAGGGAGAGCATGAGTAGACTAAGTGGGCCGAATGGCCTGTTTCCATGCTGATTTGTTCCATCAATCAATCGATCAATCAATAGGTGCAGGAGTAGGCCATTCGGCCCTTCGAACCAGCACTACCATTCAATGTGATCACGGCTGATCATCCCCAATCAGTACCCCGTTCCTGCCTTCTCTCCTACAATAAAATGTGTAGAAAGGAACGGCAGCCTGGCCTGCTGAATTACTCCAGCACTTTGTGTCTTTTTTTAAGTCAATGGAACCAAGTATATGGATCGTTGAATTCTGGGCAGGGGATTGTGTGCAAGTGAAATGTAAATGTTCCTACCGCTGGAGTGTAAGCTACTCAAGCAAAATATGAGGTGCTGTTCCTCCAATTTGCATTGGGCCTCGCTCTGACAATGGAGAAGGCCCAGGACAGGTCAGATTGGGAGGGGGAGTTGAAGTGCTGAGCCACCGGGAGATCAGGTCGGTTGGGAAAAGGGGAAGTACATAGGGATCTGGGGGTCCTTCTTCATCAGTCTATGAAAGTAAGCATGCAGGTACAGTAGGTAGTGAAGAAAGCGAATGGCATGTTGGCCTTCATAACAAGTATAGGAGCAAAGAGGTCCTTCTGCAGTTGTACAGCGCCCTAGTGAGACCACACCTGGAGTATTGTGTGCAGTTTTAGTCTCCAAATTTGAGGAAGGACATTCTTGCTACTGAGGGAGTGCAGCGTAGGTTTACCAGGTTAATTCCCGGGATGGCGGGACTGTCATATGCTGAGAGAATGGAGCAGCTGGGCTTGTACACTCTGGAGTTTAGAAGGATGAGATCTTATTGAAACATATAAGATTATTAAGGGTTTGAACAGGCTTTGGCAGGAAACATGTACCCGCTGTTGCGGGAGTCCAGAATCGGGGCCACAGTTTCAGAATAAGGGGTAAGCCATTTAGAACGGAGACAAGGAAACACTTTTTCACACAGAGAGTTGTGAGTCTGTGGAATTCTCTGCCTCAGAGAGCGGTGGAGGTCGGTTCTCTGGATACTTACAAGAGAGAGCTAGATAGGGCTCCTAGAGATAGCAGAGTCAGGGGATATGGGGAGAAGGGAGGAACGGGGTAAGGGCTAGTGTAAGGGGATCGCTGGTTGGCACAGACTCAATGGGGCGAATGGCCACTTTCCACTCTGTATCTCTAAACTAAACTAGATCGGCCCTAAACTAGAATGGCGGGAGCAGACTTGATGGGCCGAATGGCCTAATTCTACTCCGAGAACTTAGGATCGTTGTTTGGGAAGTCAAGCATGCTGGGATAGAGAGCAGAATTCCAGGGTGCATCCCGGCTTGGTTAAAGCCAGCTCTTGATTAGTACGGGTGTCAGGGTTTATGAGGAGAAGGCAGCAGGAAGGGGTTAGGAGGGAGCGATAGATCAGTTATGATTGAATGGCAGCGTAGACGATGGGCCGAATGGACTAATTCTGCTCCAATCACATAATCTTACGATGATCTCTGCCCAGAATCGCCAGAAATTGTATCCTCTAGTCCTGACAACATCCTCACTGAGGGGTACAACCCTACATGCTGAGGGGCGACCTCATTGAAACGTACCAAATAGTGAAAGACTTGGATAGATTGGATGTGGAGAGGATGTTTCTACTCGTGGGAGAGTCTCAGACCAGAGGTCACAGCCTCAGAATTAAAGGACGTTCTTTTCGGAAGGAGATGAGGAGGAATTTCTTTACTCAGTGGGTGGTGAATCTGTGGAATTCTTTGCCACGGAAGGCTGTGGAGGCCAAGTCAGTGGATATTGTTAAGGCAAAGATAGATAGATTCTTGATTAGTACAGGTGTGAGAGAGAAGGCAGGAGATTGGGGTTGGGAGGGGCAGGTAATGAGCCAACGATTGAATGGTAGAGGAGACTTGATGGGCCAAATGGCCTAATTCTACTCCTTCTTCTTCTTGCGTCTGGTGTGCACAGCCTAAAGTTGTAGGACAACGTGTTCTATTTGGTTATGCACGCCGGCTTGATTGCATTCGTCGAAACAGGGCGGGCCACGTGAAGGTTGCAATCTTTCACCCCATTCTACTCCTGTTCCTCATGACATTATGACCTAGATTCTTGATTAGTACGGGTGTCTGTGGTTAAAGGGAAAAGGCTGTGGAATTAGGTTAGGAGGGAGAGACAGATCAGCCATGATTGAATGGCGGAGTAGACTTGATGGGCCAAATGGCCTTATGATCTTATGATTTTGTGTTAGGGAGCAGAACTCTTAACGGTCTGTCCCACTTAGGCAATTTTTCAGGCGACTGCTGGCGACTGTCATAGTCGTAGCAGGTTCCCAAAAAGCTGTCGACAGGACCCTCCTAGGACAATGTCTATGACAAGCTACGACACCCTACCATCCAGTCGACGTCAAACTACCCGCAAGCTGCCGACAACTGGCGACCCATTAGGATGTCCACCTACGACCACGCCTACAACGACCTACGACCACACACGTGACAACCGGAGTCAACCTACGTCCACCCGCGACGAACTACGACCCTGTCGGCGACAACTGAAGACAATTGAGTCGCCGGTACCTGCCGCCGGTTGGCGTAGGTAGTCACCAATGGAATTCACCGGTCAGTGCCCGGCGGGAACCTACGTCATCCTGGCAACAACCGACGTCAGCACCTACGTCAGGAGAAGTCAAGCTACGCTCAGCGGCGTCACGCCCACTGTCGCTTGAACATGTTGAAAATCCAGCGGCGACCAGAAAAACGCTACGACTCTTTGGGCGACTGAGGAGACGACTCACGCCCGTACAGGCGACATCCTGGCGACCATGTGACGACAGCCTAGTCACCTGTAGTGACCTAAAAAATTGCCTAAGTGGGACAGGCCCTTTATCTCTTTCACCCCACGGTGTGAGAACATCAGGAATACCATAATGACTAGCGCTGGTTTGCCAGTTTTAGTTTCACCCTGACAACATCCTGCCAGCAAGAATTCGTTTTTCTCTTTGAATGCATTTCACTGCACACGTTTGCAGCCTGACCCAGGTGAAGGGATACAGCGCAGAAACAGACCCTTCAGTCCACCGAGTCCGCAGCGACCAGCGATCCCCGCACACTAACACTATCCTTTAGGAATTAGGGAGAGATAGATCCGCCATGATTGAATGGCGGCCTAGACTTGATGAGTCGAATGGCCTAATTCTGCTCCTATCACTTATGAAACGCCCTTACTAACCAAGAATGAGTTTCTCTCTGGTGAATTGGCCTCCACTACCATATAACCATATAACCATATAACAATTACAGCATGGAAACAGGCCATCTCGACCCTTCTCGTCTGTGCCGAACACGTATTCTCCCCTAGTCCCATACACCTGCCCTCAGACCATAACCCTCCATTCCTTTCCCGTCCATATAACTATCCAATTTATTTTTAAATGATAAAAACGAACCTGCCTCCACCACCTTCACTGGAAGCTCATTCCACACAGCTACCACTCTCTGAGTAAAGAAGTTCCCCCTCATGTTACCCCTAAACTTCTGTCCCTTAATTCTCAAGTCATGACCCCTTGTTTGAATCTTCCCTACTCTCAGTGGGAAAAGCTTATCCACGTCAACTCTGTCTATCCCTCTCATCATTTTAAAGACCTCTATCAAGTTCCCCCTTAACCTTCTGCGCTCCAAAGAATAAAGCCCTAACTTGTTCAACCTTTCTCTGTAACTTAGTTGCTGAAACCCAGGCAACATTCTAGTAAATCTAGTACCTTCTGTGAAAAAGGTTTTGGTCATCTCAGTCCTAAATGGCTGACTCCTTATTGTTAAACTGTGAACCCTGGTTCAGGACTCCCCCAACATTGGGAACATGTTTCCTGTATCTAGCTTGTCCAATCCCTTAAGAATTCTACATGTTTCTATAAGCTATAAAAGATATATTCGGCCAAACCTATAGGAATTCTCTGCCTCAGAGGGCGGTGGAGGCTGGTTCCTTGGATGCTTTCAAGAGAGAGCTAGATAGGGCTCTTAAAGATAGCGGAGTCAGGGGGATATGGGGAGAAGGCAGGAACGGGGTACTGATTGTGGATGATCAGCCATGATCACATTGAATGTTTCTTCCCAGCTGTTATCGGTCAGCGGAAAGACAATACATGATTACAATCGAGCCATTTACGGTGTTTTGATACTTGAAAAGGGAATAGGCAAGTTAAAGCCAGTAAAGTCCGATCAAAGATAGTCCAAGTGTCACCAATGAGGTAGATAGTAGCTCAGCACCGCTCTCTGGTTGTGATAGGATGATTCAGTTGCCTGATAACAGCTGGGAAGAAACTGTCCCTGAATCTGGAGGTGTGCGTTTTCACACTTCTGTACCTCCTGCCTGATGGGAGAGGGGAGAAGAGGGAGTGGCCGGGGTGAGACTGGTCCTTGATGATGCTGCTGGCCTTGCCGAGGCAGCGTGAGGTGTAGATGGAGTCAATGGAAGGGAGGTTGGTTTGTGCGATGGTCTGGGCTGCGTCCACAATTCGCTGCAGTTCATCCCAGGGCTGCATGGTGGCCGTCTGAAGAAAGGTCCCGACCCAAAAGGTCACCTATTCATTTTCTCCTGAGATGCTGCCTGACCCGCTGAGTTACTCCAGCACTTTGTGTCTATCTTCAGTATATACCAGCATCTGCAATTCCTTTCTACACTGCATGTGAGAGGGATAGACAGAGTTGACGTGGAAAAGCTTTTCCCACTGAGAGTAGGGAAGATTCAAACAAGGGGACATGACATGAGAATTAAGGGACTGAAGTTTAGGGGTAACATGAGAGGGAACTTCTTTACTCAGAGAGTGGTAGCTGTGTGGAATGAGCTTCCAGTGAAGGTGGTGGAGGCAGGTTCGTTTTTATCATTTAAAAATAAATTGGATAGTTATATGGACGGGAAGGGAATGGAGGGTTATGGTCTGAGCGCAGGTATATGGGACTAGGGGAGACTATGTGTTCGGCACGGACTAGAAGGGTCGAGATGGCCTGTTTCCGTGCTGTAATTGTTATATGGTTATATGGTTATATGTGGCCGAACTCTGCAATCCCTCTTTCAGTCGAGGGGGCATGCATATATATTAGCATTGTGATGAGTTTCTCAATGGTTTTGCTGTTCAGCATCTACATATTTGTGTTATTATTGCTTGCTATTCCCAATTTCTTGCTCAATTGCCTGTAGTCAATCATTTCTCCTCCTCCACAAGTAAGTTAAATAGCTTCTGTTAGTATTTTCTATCTGCTGCAGTCATGACTGCTGCAATTCCAACTCAGAACATCGCTTTGTGGAAGGTAGCGTAGACTTTAGGCTTTAGAGATACAGGCCCTTCGGCCCATCGAGCCCGTGTGCCGACCAGCAATCACCCCGTACACTTGCACTATCCTACACACTAGGGACAATTTACAATTTTACTGGAGCCGATTAGCCGACAACCCAGCAGGTCTTTGGAGTGTGGGAGGAAACCGGAGCACCCGGAGAAAACCCACGCAGGTCACAGGGAGAACGTGCAAACTCCACACAGACAGTATTCGTAGTCAGGATCAAACCCGGGTCTCTGGCCCTTTAATGCCCCTGTCCCACTTAGGAAACCTGAACGGAAACCCCTGGAGACTTTGCGCCCCACCCAAGGTTTCTGTGCGGTTCCCGGAGGTTCCCGGAGGTTTTTGTCAGTCTCCCTACCTGCTTCCACTACCTGCAACCTCCGGCAACCACCTGCAACCTCCGGGAACCGCACGGAGCCTTGGGTGGGGCGCAAAGTCTCCAGAGGTTTCCGTTCAGGTTTCCTAAGTGGGACTGGGGCTTAAGGCAGCAACTCTACTGATGTGCCTTGGTGCTGCCCCAGAGAGTAACGGTGGAAGGCTGTCTGTTGGACCAGAGGCGTGTGAGTAGTGGCGTGCTTCAGGGATTGGTTGTGGTTTATATCGGCAGTATGGAGGAGAATGTACATTATGAGCATGTTCAGTAAGTTTGTAGATTATATTAAAGTTGATGCTATTGCAGACAATTAAAAAAATACAGCAGGATCTTGATCTGCTGGGCAAAATGGGTAATGGAGTTTAATTCAGAAATCATAATCATACTTTAATAGCCAAGTATGTTTTGCAACATACGAGGAATTTGATTTGCCTTACAATCTTAACATTAATAAGCAACAAGACACACAAAATACATTTTAACATAAACATCCACCACAGTGACTCCTCCACATTCCTCACTGTGATGGAAGGCGAATAAAAAAAGTTCAATCTATTCCCTTCTTTGTTCTCCCGGGGTCGGGGGCCTCGCGCCGTCCGTTGATGGGATGAACTTGGCTCCCGTATCCGGCGCCGTTTGGGCTCTCCGCGTTGGGGCGATCAAGCTCCTGCATCGGGGGGAATCCCAACTCCCCCGCGTCGGGCTATCTGACCCCGGGTCGGGGCTGGTCGAAACCTTCTGCGACTGGAACTTCCCGACATCGGTCTCTTCCCGAGACTGCGAGCTCCTCGATGGTGAAATCCACAGGCCGCGCGCGGTTGGAGCGTCGATCCCAGGCACGGGATCGCAGGCTCCGATGGTAAATCCACAGCCCAGCGGTAGGGATCAAAGTCAGTCTCGAGCAAGGCCGCCAGCTCCATGATGTTAGGCTGCAGAGCGACCGGTGATACGATCCGGAAAACAATTGCATCTCTGGCAAGGTAAGGGACTGAAAAAACAGTTTCCCTCTGACACCCTTCCCCTCCCCCACATAAAACAAATCAGAGAACCTTAACACAAACTATTAAAACACAGTAAAAATAACAAAAAATAGCTGAAAGGCCAGACAGACTGTTGGCGAGGCTGCCATCGTGCAGCGCCCCCTGGTGGTGCAAGATATTGCATTTTGGGAAGTCAAATCAGGGCAGGACCTTCACAGTGAATGGCAGGGCTGTGGGGAGTGTTGTAGAGCCGAGAGATCTGGGAGTAAAGATACATACTTCTGTGAAAGTTGCCCCACAAGTAGATAGGGTGGTATTTGACTACACTGACCTTCATTAGTCAGGGTACTGAGTGTGGAAGTTGAGATGTTGTGTTGCAGTTGAAAAAGACGTTGGTGAGGTCAGTTATGGAGAACTGTGGTCAGTTTTGGTCTCTCTGCTGCAGGAAGGATGTCGTTAAGTAGGATAAAGTTCAGAGAAGATGCACAAAGATGTTGTTACGAATGTGGTGCCAGGACTTGAAGGCCTGAGCTATAGGGAGAGGTAGGGACAGGCAAGGACTTCATCCCTAAACCCAGTAAAGAAAGCGAATGGTATGTTAGCTTTCATTGCAAAAGGATTTGAGTATAGGAGCAGAGAGGTTCTACTGCAGTTGTACAGGGTCTTGGTGAGACCACACCTGGAGTATTGCGTACAGTTTTGGTCTCCAAATCTGAGGAAGGACATTATTGCCATAGAGGGAGTGCAGAGACGGTTCACCAGACTGATTCCTGGGATGTAAGGACTGTCTTATGAAGAAAGACTGGATAGACTTGGTTTATACTCTCTAAAATTTAGAAGATTGAGAGGGGATCTTATAGAAACTTACAAAATTCTTAAGGGGTTGGACAGGCTAGATGCAGGAAGATTGTTCCCGATGTTAGGGAAGTCCAGGACAAGGGGTCACAGCTTAAGGATAAAGGGGAAATCCTTTAAAACCGAGATGAGAAGAACTTTTTTCACGCAGAGAGTGGTGAATCTCTGGAACTCTCTGCCACAGAGGGTAGTTGAGGCCACTTCATTGGCTATATTTAAGAGGGAGTTAGATGTGGCCCTTGTGGCTAAGGGGATCAGGGGGTATGGAGAGAAGGCAGGTACGGGATACTGAGTTGGATGATCAGCCATGATAATATTGAATGGCGGTGCAGGCTCGAAGGGCCGAATGGCCTACTCCTGCACCTAATTTCTATGTTTCTATGTTTCTATCGCTTGGAGCCCAGGAGGATGAGGGGTGATCTTATAGAGGTTTATAATATTATGAGGGGAATAGATGTGAGTGAATGCAAGAGTCTTTTACCCAGAGTTGGGGAATCAAGTACCAGAGGACATACTCAAGTTGAGGGGGAGAGAAAGATTTAATAGGAACCTGAGGGGCAAATGTTTTCACACGGTGGGTGGAGGGTGCATGGAATGAGCTGCCGGAGGAGGTAGTTGAAGCAGGTACTAAAACAGTTCTAAAAGTCCATTTTGGACAGGTACATAGATAGGAATTTGGGTTAACGTATGATGAGCGTTTGACTGCAGTGGGGCCTGTACTTGCTGGAGTTTAGAATGATGAGGGGGGACCTCATTGAAACTTACCAAATAGTGAAGGGCCAGGATAGAATAGATGTGGAGGGGATCTTTCCACTAGTGGGAGAGTCTAGGACCAGAGGGCACAGCCTCAGAATAAATGGGCGTACCTTTGGAAAGGAGATGAGGAGGAATTTCTTTAGTCAGAGGGTGGTGAATCTGTGGAATTCTTTGCCACAGAAGGCTGTGGAGGCCAAGTCAATGGATATATTTAAGGCATGGATTGACAGGTGTTTGATTAGTACAGGTGTCAAGGGTTATGGGCAGAAGGCAGGAGAATGGGGTTAGGAGGGAGAGATAGATCAGCCATGATTGAATGGCGGAGTGGACTTAGAAATATAGAAACATGGAAAATAGGTGCAGGAGGAGGCCATTCAGCCCTTCGAGCCAGCACCGCCATTCATTGTGATCATAGCTGATCGTCCCCTATCAATAACCCTGATGGGCGAAATGGCCTAATTGTGTTCTGACAACTTATGAATTTACGAGCTTATAGATCAGCCATGATTAAAAGGCGGCTGAATGGCCTAACCCTTCTCCTACGACATGAACATTCCCCTTGTATTCAACTTCTCTAAGAACAACTCTCAGGGTGGAGAAGGATCTCGACCCGAAGCGTCACCCATTCCATCTCTCCAGATATGCTGCCTGTCCCGCTGAGTTTCTCCTGCACCCTGTGTCTAGTTCAGGGTGGAAGCCCCAAGAATGTCAAGAGTCAAGAGTGTTTTATTGTCATGTGTCCCAGATAGGACAATGAAATTTTTACTTGCTGCAGCACAACACAATATGTAAACAAAGTACATAACGGGGGAAGCGAAAAAATGAAAAAGTTCAATAAATAACAAATATAGTGCAATAATAATATAGCCTTTTGCAGTTCAGAGCTCAGAGCTTATTCGTTGTAGTGTTTAATAGCCTTGTATTCTTGTATTCAAATTTATTGTCATTGTCTCAATTTGAGACAACGAAATGAATTTCCCTTACAGGCAGTATCATAAAAAAAATCATTTAAAAATAAATAAATAAATAATAATAATAATAATAATAATAATAATAAATAATAAATAAATAATAAAACATATTAAAAATAAAATTGAAATTGAATTAAAAAAAAGCACAAACACAGAAAGTCCACGACACAACATAACATAAATGGCACCAAGGTGAGGATGGCACCATAGTCCAGCCAGCCTCCCCTCCGTGTTCATCCGTGGTCGGGGCCTTCCGAGCTCCCGCAGTCGCCGCCCCGGGTGGCCCTGATGGCTGCGGTGAAGATGCTGTTCCTGAACCTGGACGTTACAGTTTTCAGGCTCCTGTACCTTTATCCTGATGGGGCGGTGCGATGAGTGTGTGGCCAGGATGGTGTGGGTCTTTGATGATGTTGGCTGCCTTTTTGAGGCAGCGACTGCGATAGATCCCTTCGACAGGGTCGGGAGGTCAGAGCCGATGATGAACTGGGCAGTGGTCACATCTTTTTGCAGTCCTTTTCACTCCTGGACGTTCAAGTTGCCGAACCAGGCTGTGATGTAACTGGTCAGCATGCTCTCTACTGTGCACCTGTAGAAGTTAGAGAGAGTCCTCTACGACATGCTGAATCTCCGTAATCTTCTCAGGAAGTAGAGTCGCTGATGTGCCTCTTTACAATGTACAATACTCTTTGCCTTCTCTCTCTCTCTCTCTCTCTGCCGCACTTTAATTAATATATCAAAACCCAACTGCAAACCCCAGTTTACTCCTCATTCAGCTGCCCATTTCGTTCAGTTTTGTTTATTGTCACGTGTATCGAGGTACAGTGAAAAGCTTTTGTTGCATGCCAACCAGTCAGCGGAAGGACAATACATGATTCCAATTGATCCATTTACAGTGTACAGATACATGATAAGGGAATGACCTTCAGTGCAAGGTAAAGCTAGCAAAGTCTGATCAAAGATAGTCTGAGGGTCACCAATGACGAGGTGGATAGTAGTTCAGCACTGCTCCCTGGTTGTGGTAGGATGGTTCAGTTGCCTGATAACAGCTGGGAAGAAACTGTCCCTGAATCTGGAGGTGTGTGCGTTTTCACACTTCTGTACCTCTTGGCCAATTGGGGAGGGGAGAAGAGTGACCGGGGTGAGACTGGTCCTTGATGATGCTGCTGGCCTTGCCATGGCAACGTGAGGTGTAGATGGAGTCAATGGAAGGGAGGTTGACACAAATTGCTGGAGTAACTCAGCGGGACAGGCAGAGAAGTAATGGGTGATGTTTGGGGTCGCGACCCTTCTTCAAAGCCCCGGTCGGTTCGTGTGATGGTCTGGGCTGCGTTCACGGTTTAGATTGTTCTCCCCTCTGCGACGGTGGCTGGGGAAAAAAAACTACACTTGAACACCTGAATAATGCACACAGCTGGGAGGGAACAAGGTGTGTGTGTGTGTGTGCATGTGTGAGTTTTTATTGCAATCGTGTAGCAGTATGAGAGCGAGGAAGTTTTGATGTCAGTTAATAAGAGCGTATGCTGAGAGTGTGCGCTGCAGGTTCACTGGATTGATGACTTCAATAACACAGAGCAGTGAGGTGCACAAGGGGATCCATGTTCTCCAGAGTTTAGAACAGCGAGAGGTAACCTAATATCATTCCAGAATGCCTTGAGAGTGTAGACACTAAGCGGCCACTAACATGCAGAGTGTGTACAGCATAATGGTTCAATACCTGTGTGTATAATGTGTAAAATCATGAGTGGAATACATCGGGTAGACGTCCTTTAATTCAGAGTTAGTCATAGACTCTCCCACGAGTGAAAACATCCTCTCCACACCCACTCGATCTTAGCTACAAAAGACTACAAAAAGTAGTAAACACTGCCCAGTCCATCATCGGCTCTGACCTTCCTTCCATCGAGGGGATTTACCGCAGTCGCTGCCTCAAATAGGCTGGCAGTATCATCAAAGACCCACACCATCCTGGCCACACACTCATCTCCCTGCTACCTTCAGGTAGAAGGTACAGGAGCCTGAAGACTGCAACATCCAGGTTCAGGAATAGCTACTTCCCCACAGCCATTGAACCTGGCTCGGACAAAACTTTGATTATTAATAACCAATTATCTGTTATTTGCACTTTATCATTTTATTTATTCATGTGTGTATATATTTATATCATGGTATATGGACACACTGATCTGTTCTGTAGTCAATGCCTACTATGTTCTGTTGTGCTGAAGCAAAGCAAGAATTTCATTGTCCTATACAGGGACACATGACAATAAACTCACTTGAACTTGAACTAACTATACTAATCTATCTACCTCCACCTTAAAAATATCCATTGATGGCCTCCACAGCCGTCTGTGGCAACGAATTTCACAGATTCACCATCCTCTGACTAAAGATAGTCCTTCTCATCTCCATTCTAAAGGTACGTCCTTTAATTCGGAGGCTGTGGCCTCTGGTCCTAGTCTCTCCCACTAGTGGCAATATTTTCTCCATGATCACTGTATCCAAGCCTTATCTCCACCCACTAATACAAGTCAGTTCCTGCTTCCAAGTAGAGATGAGATGCATCTTGTTATAGGAAAGGTGTTGTAAAACCCCCTTTTCACAGGGCGACTTGACGCAAGAGGTAACCAGAGTTTAACATCGTGGGAACCTCGTGCGGTAACAGTACGGCATTCATGGACCACCGTGGCGCTAACGGCAGGTAATCGTGTAACTTGGGTACTCGGGAGAAAACTCAAACATGTTTGAATTTGTCCAAGAGTGACTTGTACACTTGTGGTTGAGCATTGCAACATTTTATGAACGTAGTGACCAGTGCGATATCCGTAGTAACTCTTGCGGTTACCGTGGGAACTCCTGCGAACGGTGAACCCGGAAGTTGGATAGAGTGAATCCAGCCAGTTTGCTATTTACATACAAATCTAATAAAACTAGCTAACAAGCATTTCATTAATGTCAGTGTGTCTCTTTTTAGAGGTATATGGTATATAGCATCTATGGAACGAAGGAAATAGACAACGTTTCGGCCCCGCTGCACCCGCTGAGTTTCTACAGAGGGAAATTGACATGCGAGCCTTTCCTCCGGCAGAGAGACATAAGGCAGCCTGAAGAATGGGTCGCCTGTCCATTTCCCTCCGTAGATGCTGCCTGGCCCGCGGAGTTCATCCATTCATGCCTGTGTGAGAGAGAGGGAGGGAGAGAGAGAGAGAGAGGGAGAGAGGCAGTCCTGGTCAGTCCTTTGAAGATAGACACCAGTTGCTTGGAGCAACTCAGCGGGACAGGCAGCATCTCTGGAGAGAAGGAACAGGTGGCGTTTCGGGTCGAGAGCCTTCTTCAGACTGAAAGTTTCACCTCTCAGTAGATCATAAAATAACACAATCATCACGGTCAATGTGAGACAGTCTTTATTCATATTTGACAAAATAAAAAGACGACTTCTTGCACATATTGAGAGAAGGTGCATCACACCAAACAACATTTGTCTAAAAAAACACAGATTCTTCTTCAGCTCATTAAAGAGCTCGGGTGAAAAAAACCAATATAGTGTGTGACAACAAAGTAACATCATTTGTGCCACGTGATTAACTACACTACAGTCCACGATGTTCATTCACGATTAACGGGAAAGATCGGGAGATGGACAAGTCACTCGCACAAATGACAGAATTGCCGAGTACCGTGGGAACTCTTTACTCTACCCCCGTTATATCGTGTGATATCGTGCTAGACCACGACCACTCCACTCTGGCTACATCTTGCGTCAAGTCGCCCCGTGAAAACTAGCCATAAAACGGAGGATGTTGTCAAGTTGGAAAAGTACAGCGAAGAGTTACGAGGATGTTGCCAGGACTCGAGGGTGTGAGCTATAGAGTGAGGTTGAGCAGGCTGGGTCTCTATTCCTTGGAGCACAGCAGGATGATCTTATAGAGGCAATTAATTAATTAATTAATTGCCTTTATTTCAGACCCAAGGTCCAGACAAGGGACAACATTACATATAAATACATTGCATATAGAAGCATCATAAAATGCATATAAAATCTTAGTATATCACTTAAATAAGCATCATAATTTATATATTAAAAATACACAATACATGGCTTAAAATCCTGAATAAAAAGAATGATCAGTGTCCGACAACGAGACAACGATACCAATGTCTCCACAACTGGGATTGGTAGCGTGTAGTGCTAAACCTTATGTTTGACAAGGCCACAATAATTACATTTTTAGAGTCATTTATCCTGCAAATTAATTTATACATATGATTTCTTAGGATAGCTTCTAAAGTACTGACTCCTGCAGCCACAAACATGTTACTAGCACTACACCATCTAGGTTTCCTGCTCATGGCATCAATATAGGCCTCCTTTAGTCTCTGCAAACTTGTCTTTCCGTAGTTTGACCACAGGTGCACAGTATAGAGTGGTGTGCAATATGCTCTCAACAGAGACATCTTCACCACATCTGTACATGCACCAAACGTAAGCAAGAGAATATTCGCCTGTACATATGGCATACGTCGTTGCCTATAAATAACCTCATCATCTGTCATTTGTTCTGTAATAAAATGGCTAAGATATTTTACCTTATTATAGACACTAAGATTATTGTCAGACAATTAAAAATCAGGAAATTTTAGACATTGATCCTCTTTGGTTCTACAGATCATAACAGCATTCTTACTAGCATTATATTTAATATCATGTTCCACACCATACACGGAACATATAGTAAGGAGCTGCTGGAGACCAGCGCTAGATGGACTAAAGACCACAAGATCATCTGCATACATAATATGGTTCACTAAAATATTACCAATCATGCACCCAGTGTTACGAGCTTTCAATTGTTTAAACAGATCATCAAGATATAGATTAAAAAGGACTGGGGACAAAATTCCCCCTTGTCTAACACCATTGCTAACCCCAAATGGGGCTGAGACCCTATTGCCCCATTTTATTTGCATAGTCTGGTGGGCATACCAGTAGGCCAGGATTCTCACAATATATTCAGGCACCCCTCTTTGACTCATTTTAACAAACAGCTTTCTGTGATTAACACGGTCAAAGGCTTTGAAAGCATCAATAAAACACATAAGTATTGAAGAGTTTTTGCCTGTATATTTGTTTACAATCTCCTTTAGGGCAAATCAATCAATCAATCAATCAATCAATCAATCAATCAATCAATCAATCAATCAATCAATCAATCAATCAATCAATCAATCAATCAATCAATCAACCGATCAATCAATCAATCAATCAATCAATCAATCAATCAATCAACCAACCTTTATTGTCATCTTGCAAGCAACAGTTGTACAGTGCAAAATGAAAAGACGTTTCCCAGGGAATAGCGGAGCATCGCACATGAAATTTAAAACATTTCACACATAATAACACTAAAAACAATCCAGTCCCTGATGGAACAGTATAAATAGTTAAAAGCAGGTAAAACACAACGTTAAAATACAATAAACCAATCATAAAAATGTCCGGGGCAGCTGATTTTAGTGGCCAGTGCCAGTTATTAAAGTGGCCAGTGCCAGCCGCAGAATCAAGTGACTGTGAGTACAGAGTGACTGTTTAGCAGCCTCACAGCCTGTGGTAGGAAGCTGTTTAGCAGTCTTGTAGTCCGGGCTTTGATGCTTCGATATCTCTTGACTGATGGCAGGAGATCCAGGTGTGTGTGGAGGGGGTGCAGTTTGTCCTTAGCAATTCTCTGAGCTATTTTCAGACAGCGGCTCTGGAACAGTTCTTGTACCGAGGATAGGGAGACGCCAATTATCCTCTCTGCTCCCCTCACTACCCTCTGCAGAGCCTTCCTGTCCGAGCAGTTGCAGGTGGAGTCAGTGCCATGTTTAGCTTTAAAACCAAACTGGTTATCTGTGGAGTTAACAAACTAATTTACTCTATCCAGCAGAACTCTTTCTAAGACTTTTGACAATATGCTGGCTACAGCTATGGGCCTGTAATAATTTAGGCTGCCTACTTTACCAGCTTTGTCCTTAATGACCGACACTAACAAAACAGACAACATTGAGTCTGGTAACAAGCCATGAATCATAAAGCCAGTAATACAAATAGCAAGGAGAGGAGCTATCCTCATACTCGCATACTTAAGATGTTCAGCAGAAATATGATCCAAGCCACTTGCTTTGTTGTTGGACAGCTTGTTCACGGCATGATACACCTCATGTGACATAATCGCCATTGAGTCATTACTCTCAATATTGTCCACCCTATGTAGCAGCAGTTATTATATCGTTCAAGAGATTACTCCCTCTAGCCGCTTAGTGGACTACATGGTTAAGGATAATGTCGTTATACACATGTGAGATCTTCAGAGCTTCTTCACAGATACATCTTTACAACACAGTCTTTTGATTAATAGATTCTTTATTGTTGATGAAAAACAATAAGGTATACATCCAAACTTCTTCCGACTAATTCACTATAATCTTCATCGAACTCCAGCTTATCGCTTTTATAAAACTCCTCATGTCTCCGCTACGCGTCACATGGTCAACATAAAAACATAGACAATAGGTGCAGGAGTAGGCCATTCGGCCCTTCGAGCCTGCACCGCCATTCAATATGATCATGGCTGATCATCCAACTCAGTATCCTGTACCTGCCTTCTCTCCATACCCCCTGATCCCTTTAGACACAAGGGCCACATCTAACTCCCTCTTAAATATAGCCAATGAACTGGCCTCAACTATCTTCTGTGGCAGAGAATTCCACAGATTCACCACTCTCTGTGTGAAAAATGTTTTTCTCATCTCGGTCCTAAAAGACTTCCCCCTTATCCTTAAACTGTGGCCCCTTGTTCTGGACCTCCCCAACATCGGGAACAATCTTCCTGCATCTAGCCTGTCCAACCCCTTAAGAATTTTGTAAGTTTCTATAAGATCCCCCCTCAATCTTCTAAATTCTAGCGAGTACAAGCCGAGTCTATCCAGTCTTTCTTCATATGAAAGTCCTGACATCCCAGGAATCAGTCTGGTGAACCTTCTCTGTACTCCCTCTATGGCAAGAATGTCCTTCCTCAGATTAGGAGACCAAATCTGTACGCAATACACCAGGTGTGGTCTCACCAAGACTCTGTACAACTGCAGTAGAACCTCCCTGCTCCTATACTCAAAGGTTCAAAGGGTATACCTTCCCCATACTGGTCCAAAACTAAACTAAACTAAGCTTCTGCGCGAGAAACTTAGCTCCAAACATGCCCTAAAATACATCATAAATCCCACCCACAATATAACGGGCAGTTAAAGATTTAAAGGCACATGCCATCATTAATGACACACAAAACAAGCCAAATGGCCACTACATACCGGCCCCTAATTGTTCTGAGTATATAATGAGGCAATTATTAATAAATATCAAAAAAGTAGCCATGAAGGCTTAACATCAATCAAAAGCAAAAACCAGGGAATTAAACCCCGTGGCTCCCTGTCAGGGAATTGAACCCCGGTCTCCCACATGACAGGCAGGGATACTAAACACTATACTATCGAGGAAAAAATAGCATGCACTATATATCCGCAATCAGAATTCTTCATCGACTCTTCCATCTTCACTTTCATCTTCTAGAAGCATAGAAACATAGAAGCAAGCATAACCTGGTTATTAATCTTATTACAACATTCGTTTAATTCAAGTCGTATCATGCATACCAAACCCTTAAGATCAGGCACGATACCCAGTATATAGTCCTAAACATAATAATCCAAAGCTTTGATAGCATGAAATGTCTTCCTCTATGTCCGATCAGCTCATGGATTGGTTGTAACAGCAATGTTGGAAGTGTCAAAATACTTCGAGAAAATAACAGGATTTTTCTCAATAAAGTTCACCGTTAGGTTTGATTTAATGTCCGGATCATTGGCAGAGATTTCAAATCAAAACTCAAGCTTTGGCCATTTTCTGTCTGGCTTGAAGAGAGATTTTAGTTCATTGATCCATCTCTTCTCGTTTAAGAAACTGGCAGTTCTCTGGAAACTTCTTCCGCTGGATTTTCTCCCGTGTCAACATATTTCAGTTGTACAACATTAGTAAATCCCAATGCTCTTTCCATTGGCAGATCATCGCTGTCCAAATCGAACTCTCTGGTTTATTTGGCCCTATCATCTAGTGGAATGGTTGCTTATCCACTTATTGCAAAGGGAAGTCAGTTGTTCTACTGGTAGAATTGCTTCCTGCTCAGTAGGCATGGATTTTAAGCAATCATCCATAATAGACTAAGATGTCTTCCTTTGTGAGGGTTGACCAGTCCAGTGTTTCTGTATTAAAGCTATTTCTATCTCTGGATACCACAGGTATGTGTTCAACATTTATTGTCATAGCAACAGGTATATGATCAGTCATTGCTGCCCCGTACAGAATGCTCATACACCCCAATGAGGCATGTACTAATACAGTAATCAGCTGTACTAATACAGTGGTCCAGCCATGACGTGGTGTGCAAGGCCTCACTAATATAAAATATAACTAATACATATATAACTATCTGTAGGTAAAAGCACTTTGCTTGACAATATTAAATTATTATCTTGACAGAACTGAGCCATATGATTGGCAAATAATGAGTTCCTATCTGAGATATCTGTATTCATATCCCCAATGACATATACACTACAATAATTATTGTTTTGAATAAAAGAATAGATGAAAGCAAGTCTATTTAAATATTCATCCTCATTCTGATGGTATTCATAGGGTGAATATACATTCAGGATAACAAATTCCTTGTCGTTGTGAGTAAAGTGTATGGCAATGCACCAGTCAACATCAAGCCGAATCACATTTACTGATGAGTCAAGCTTCTTGTTCCATAGAATAGCCACACCCCTGGTATCCTACCTCTGATTATTCCCATGCCAAGGTCAGTTGTAGACTCCCCAGCCCCATGAAAGTTGTCATTGAGAGAATTGAGTTTGTCCAAGTCTTGCTTCGCTAAGAATGTCTCTTGCATACATAGTATGTCACAGTTCTCCAGGAGGTTGTCAACAACTGAGCGGCGAGCTTTATCCCCTGCGCTCTGGCTCAAACGCAGGCCATGACAGTTGTACGGTAGTACCCGAATGGTCATTTAGCGAGACTAGTGAATGCCCCAGGCACACTCACTTCCTCCGCAGCAGGCGCAGTGCTTGATCTGATGATTCCAACCCTGCGCGGCTCATAATAGCGTCGGACAAATGCCCCTTCTGGCCAGAGCTCCGGATTGTACATTCCACCAACCTCATTACATTCCGCAGATACTTGAAATGAACAGTATCGGTTGTACTCGCTAGAATTTAGGAGATTGAGGGGGGATCTTATAGAAACTTACAAAATTCTTAAGGGGTTGGACAGGCTAGATGCAGGAAGATTGTTCCCGATGTTGGGGAAGTCCAGGACAAGGGGTCACACACAGCTTAAGGATAAGGGGGAAATCGTTTAAGGACCGAGATGAGGAAAAACATTTTTCACCCAGAGAGTGTTGAATCTGTGGAATTCTCTGCCACGGAAGGTAGTTGAGGCCACAGTTCATTGGCTATATTTAAGAGGGAGTTAGATGTGGCCCTTGTGGCTAAAGGGATCAGGGGGTATGGAGAGAAGGCAGGTACGGGATACTGATTGTGGATGATCATATTGAATGGTGGTGCAGGCTCCTGTACCTATATTCTATGTAAAAGTATCTACTGTGTACAGTGTCAATCTTTGGACTGTTAACCTCACGGCCAAGTTTTTCTTTAAGATACACAGATAAAGTTTCACAGTCTAGATCCGGTGAAAACCTGGAGGCAAAAACACTCACCAGCTTAGTCTCGATCATTTTGCTGTTACCTGCAGCTCCGGAACCAATAATAGGCACAGTGTTACTGGATTTCTTTCTATGCCCGATGCTAATAGTGCGCAATCTTGGCTTCGCAACAGTGTTCTCTGGAGCATGACGTCGAACTTGGGAATTGAAGGCAACATCTCCAAGTTTGCGGATGACACTAAGCTGGGGGGCAGTGTTAGCTGTGAGGAGGATGCTAGGAGACTGCAAGGTGACTTGGGTAGGCTGGGTGAGTGGGCAAATGTTTGGCAGATGCAGTATAATGTGGATAAATGTGAGGTTATCCATTTTGGTGGCAAAAACGGGAAAGCAGACTATTATCTAAACGTTGGCCGATTGGGAAAGTGGGAGATGCAGCGAGACCTGGGTGTCATGGTACACCAGTCATTGAAGGTAGGCATGCAGGTGCAGCAGGCAGTGAAGAAAGCGAATGGTATGTTAGCTTTCATTGCAAAAGGATTTGAGTATAGGAGCAGGGAGGTTCTACTGCTGTTGTACAGGGTCTTGGTGAGACCACACCTGGAGTATTGCGTACAGTTTTGGTCTCCAAATCTGAGGAAGGACATTATTGCCATAGAGGGAGGGCAGAGACGGTTCACCAGACTGATTCCTGGGATGTCAGGACTGTCTTATGAAGAAAGACTGGATAGACTTGGTTTATACTCTCTAGAATTTAAGGGGTTGGACAGGCTAGATGCAGGAAGATTGCTCCCGATGTTAGGGAAGTCCAGGACAAGGGGTCACAGCTTAAGGATAAGGGGGAAATCCTTTAAAACCGAGATGAGAAGAACTTTTTTCACACAGAGAGTGGTGAATCTCTGGAACTCTCTGCCACAGAGGGTAGTTGAGGCCAGTTCATTGGCTATATTTAAGAGGGAGTTAGATGTGGCCCTTGTGGCTAAGGGGATCAGGGGGTATGGAGAGAAGGCAGGTACGGGATGCTGAGTTGGATGATCAGCCATGATCATATTGAATGGTGGTGCAGGCTCGAAGGGCCAAATAGCCTACTCCTGCACCTAATTTCTATGTTTCTATGTTTCTATGACCCTTGACAACATGACTCCACTTTGGAGAGTCTGGCAAATACGTGAATCCACTGGGACTATCCGTGGCCGCTGCCCTCTCCATGTTTAAAGCAAGGCCCTCCACCGCAGCCCTCACTCCGACAACCAAGTCAGAGGTTTGGTTGTCATGAGGTTTGGTTGTCAAAATCATGAGAGGAATAGATCGGGTAGATGCACAGAGTCTCTTGCCCCGAGTAGGTGAATCGAGGACCACACGACATGGGTTTAGTGTGAAGAGGGAAAGATTTAATAGTAATCTGAGAGGGAACTATTTTGTACAGAGGGTGATGGGTGTATGGAACGAGCTGCCAGAGGAGGTTGTTGAGGCAGGAATTGTTGCAACTTTCAAAAAATAATTAGGCACATGGATAGGTCAGGTTTAGAGGAAAATGGGCCAAACGCAGGCAGGTGATATTAGTGCAGATGGAATATGTTGATCAACATGGGAAAGTTTGGCCTAAGGGCCTGTTTCCATGCTGTGTGACTCTATAACCAGATTAGTAATTAAATGCCGGATCTGTTAATCTGGAGAAAATATTTTAGGAATATGATGTTCTAGAACCTAGATCAGTAATGCTCAGGAACAGCTGCTTCTGCCCACTCTGTCTCTTTAGTTTAGAGATACAGCATAGAAACCGGTTCTTCAGCCCATCGAGTCCATGCCAACCAGCGATCACCCCATATACAGCACTGTGCTGCACTCTAGGGACAATTTACAATCATTATCGATGCGAATTAACCTACAAACCTACACGTCTTTGGAGTGCGGGAGGAAACCAGAGAACCCGGAGAAAACCCACGCAGGTCACGGGGAGAACGTACAAACACTGTACAGACAGCTCCCGTAATTAGGAACGAACCCGGGTCTCTGGCGCTGTGAGGCAGCACCTCTACCGCTGTGCCACCGTGCTGCCCTTATATGAATGAATGATTAAAGTTTATTGGCCAAGTATTCACATACAAGAAATTTGCCTTGGTGCTCTGCCTGCAAGTGACAACATGACATACAGTGACAGTTAGGAATGACATATAAAACATTGAACATTAATAATAAAACATTATTGATTAAACATGTGAATTAACTAAAATACCAGAGCAAAAGGAGGCTACAGATTTTTGGTTATTGAGTAGAGCTACTGCTCATAGAAAAAAACAGTTTAATATAGATTCAATAACAAGATTAGCAATCAAATTCCAGAACTATTAAACCTGAAGAGGTGTCAGGCAGCATCTCTGGAGAAAAGGAATAGGTGACATTTTGGGTCAGAATCCTTCTTCAGACTGTGTTACTCCAGCATTGTGTGTCTATCTTTGGTAATAAAAACAGGCATCTGCAGTTAGACAATACTGGAGAAACTCAGTGGGTGAGGCAGCATCTATGGAGCGAAGGAATGGTGACGTTTCGAGTTGAGACACTTCTCGACCTGAAACGTCACCTATTCCTTCGCTCCATAGATGCTGCCTCACCCACTGAGTTCCTCCACTTCTGTCGACCTTCGATTTTTCCAGCAACTGCAGTTCTTTCTTAAACAAGCATCTGCAGTTCCTTTTTACAGATTCTACAAGGGCATTTGGTTTGCACCTTGCAATTTGAATCTTTGGCTGTTCGAAGCTGGAAACGGACTAGCTAAGAATAATACTTGTAGGTTGAGAGAAAAGAGCAATTTGCACTTGTGTGTCAAGCTGTATCTCGAGTATAGGAATGAGCAAATGTTTATTTTGGGATCTAACTTAGCGGTGATGATATCACCAGCAGGAAATGTGGTTATTAGGCAGCAGACAATGGCTTTGTGTTGATGTAGCATTCATTGTGTGCAACAGAGCAGTGTGCCTCTCCAGCCAGCCCAAGCTGGCCAGCTGAATTAGAAATATGTAGGGAGGAACTGCAGGTTTAAACTGAGGATAAGCACAAAAAGTTGGAGTAACTCAGCGGGTCAGGCAACATATCTGGAGAAAAGTAATAGGTCATAGAGTCATAGAGTGATACAGTGTGGAAGCAGGTCCTTCGGCCCAACTTGCCACACCGGCCAACAATGTCCCAGCTACACTAGGCCCACTTGCCTGCGCTTGGTCCATATCCCTCCAAACCTGTCCTATCCATGTACCTGTCTGAAACGCTGCCTCAAATACCTCCTCTGGCAGCTTGTTCCCTCTGCCGCTGCGCCACCGTGCCGAAATGCAGTTTGTGGGACTAAGGGACTGGTTTCCATGGTTATGATTGGCGATGACGAATTCTAACCGGAGGCCTGCATTGCTCCAGATTCCAGCTTCTGCAGTCCATTGCATCTCCAGAGACCTGCATTGTTGACCTTTAGCAGTGTTTCCTGGATAACTGCACAATGCACCTATCTCCCGGTGCAGGTGCAGGCTCAAGCGACTGCAGACGTTGAAATCTGGAACTTGCTGGCCTGAACTTTGTAATTTCAGCTTTTCTCCAAAATCTTTTTTTTATCCATTTCAGTAACCCGACCCGACCCGACCCGCAGTGTAATCAACGTTGCGGGGGAACAGTTTGTGTTAATAAATTAAAATTCTGAAAATGAGGAGAAGATTTTTACCAAATAACTTTTATTTTTACGAGGTTGTTTCCGTAACCGGCTTCCGTCTCCGCACCAGTATCTTACGGGATCTGTGGTGCGGAGACGGAAGCCGGTTACGGAAAAGGGGCCGAAAATTACCCATGAATCTGCCCATGTCCGTACTACGTCTTTATTGTCGAGTGGACCATCTTGCTCGCTATAGGATCTTTGGTAGATAGTGGTTCAGCACTGCTCTCTGCTTGTGGTAGGTTGGTTCAGTTGCTTGATAACAGCTGGAAATTAACTGTCCCTGAATCTGGAGGTGTGCTTTTTCACACTACCGTACCTCTTGCCTGATGGGAGAGGAGGAGCAGAGGGAGTGGTCGGGGTGAGACTTGTCCTTGATGATGCTGCTGGCCTTGCCGAGGCAGCGTGAGGTGTAGATGGAGTCAATGGAAGGGAGGTCGATGCAAAATACTGGAGTAACTCAGCGGGCCAGGCAGCAAATCTGGAGAGAAGTAATGGGTGACGTTTAGTTTAGAGATATAGCATAGAAACATTTAAGATAGAACTGCAGATGCTGGAAAAATCAAAGCTGGGCAAAAAAGCTGGAGAAACTCAGCGGGTGAGGCAGCATCTATGGAGCGAAGGAATAGGCAACGTTTCGGGTTGAGACCCTTCTTCAGACTGATGTTGGGGGGGTGGGAAAAAGAAAGGAAGAGGCAGAGACAGTGGGCTGTGGGAGAGCTGGGAAGGGGAGGGGAAGGAGGGAGAAAGCAGGGACTACCTGAAATTAGAGAAGTCAATGTTCATACCGCTGGGGTGTAGACTACCCAAGTGAAATATGAGGTGCTGTTGCTCCAATTTGCGGTGGGACTCACTCTGGCCATGGAGGAGGCCCAGGACAGAAAGGTCGGATTGGGAATGGGAGGGGGAGTTGAAGTGCTGAGCCACCGGGAGATCAGGTTGGTTATTGCGAACTGAGCGGAGGTGTTGGGCGAAGCGATCACCAAGCCTACGCTTGGTCTCACCGATGTAGAGCAGTTGACACCTGGAGCAGCGGATGCAGTAGATGAGGTTGGAGGAGGTGCAGGTGAACCTCTGCCGCACCTGGAAAGACTGCTTGGGTCCTTGGATGGAGTCGAGGGGGGAGGTCGAGTGTAGCATTTCCTGCGGTTGCAAGGGAAAGTACCAGAGGAGGGGGTGGTTTGGGTGGGAAGGGACAATTTGACCAGGGAGTTATGGAGGGAACGATCTCTGCGGAAACAGAAAGGAGAGGTGATGAGAAGATGTGGCCAGTGGTGGGATTCCTTTGGAGATGGTGAAAATGTCGGAGGATTATCTGTTGTATGTGACGGCTGGTGGGGTGGAAGGTGAGGACTAGGGGGACTCTGCCCTGGTTATGAGTGGGGGGAAGGGGTGTAAGAGTGGAGTTAGGGGATATAGAGGAGACCCTGGTGAGAGCCTCATCTAAAGTCGAAGAGGGGAACCCCCGTTCCCTAAAGAATGAAGACATCTCCGATGCCCTGGTGTGGAACACCTCATCCTGGGGGCAGATGCGGCGTAGACGGAGGAATTGGGAGTAGGGGATGGAGTCCTTACTGGAAGTAGGGTGGGAAGAAGTGTAGTCCAGATAGCCATGGGAGTCAGTGGGTTTGTAGTAGATGTCGGTCAGTAGTCTGTCACCTGTGATGGAGATAGTGAGGTCTAGAAACGGTAGTGAGATGCCGGAAATGGTCCAGGTGTATTTGAGTGCCGGATGGAAGTTAGTGGTGAAATGGATGAAGCCAGTGAGTTGCGTTTGAGTGCAGGAGGTGGCACCAATGCAGTCATCGATGTAGCGGAGGTAGAGTTTGGTGATGGGGCCACGGTACGCCTCGAACAAGGATTGTTCAACGTACCCTACAAAGAGGCAGGCGTAGCTGGGGCCCATGCACGTGCCCTTAGCTACACCTTGGATTTGGAGGAAATGTGAGGAGTCAAAGGAAAAGTAGTTGAGGGTAAGGACCAGCTCCGCTAGGCAGAGGAGAGTATCAGTAGACGGGGATTGGTTGGTTCTGCGGTTGAGGAAGAAATGGAGGGCTTTAAAACCCTCCTGGTGGTGGATGGAGGTGTAGAGTGACTGGACATCCATGATGAAGATGAGGGAGTGGAGACCTAGAAAATGGAAGTCATGGAGGAGACGAAGAGCGTGTGAGGTGTCTTGGTCATAGGTAGGGAGGGATTTGACATGGGGGGATAGGATGGAGTCGAGGTATGTGGAAATAAGTTTGGTGGGACAAGAACAAGCAGAAACCATGGGTTTGCCTGAACAGTCAGGTTTGTGGATTAACATAGAAACATGCTCTTTGGCCCACCGATAACCCATTCACAATAGTGTTATATATCTCACTTTCTCATCCACTCATAGTAATACAGTATGGAAACAGGTCCTCCGGCCCAACTTGCTCATGCCGATCAAGATGCCCCATCCACACTAGTCCCACCTGCCCGCACTTCGCCCATATCCCTCCAAATATTTCCTATCCATGTACCTGTCTAAATATCTTTTAAAACCTTTATAATATTTGCCCCAACTATCTCCTCTGGCAGCCCGTTCCATGTACGTTCCGTCGCTGTCAACGATGGCAGCCTCGCCAATGGTCTGTCTGTCTTTTTGTCTTTTTTGTTATTTTTAGTGTGTTTTAAAAAGTTTGTGTAAATGTTCCCTGGTTTGTTTTATGTGGGGGGTGGGGTAGAGAAACTGTTTTTCAGTCTCTTACCTTGCCGGAGATGCGAGCGTTTTCCGGATTGTATCTCCGGTTGCTCTGCAGCCTAACATCATGGAGCTGGCGGCCTCGCTCGAGACTGACTTTGAGCCCCACCGCGGGGATGTGGACTTACCAGCGGAGCCTGCGATCCCTTGCCTGGGATCGACGCTCCAACCACGGCCTGCGGATTTCACCATCGCGGAACTCGCAGTCTTGGGAAGAGACCGATGTCGGGAAGCTCCAAAGTCGCAGAAGGTTTGACCAGCCCCGACCCGGGGTCAGATCGCCCGGCGCGGGGAGCTAAGATGCCTCCGATGCGGGAGCTTGATCGCCCTGATGGGGAGGGCCCAACCGCTGGCTACAGCAGCCAAGATCGTCCCGTCAACGGAAGGCTCGAGGCCCACGACCGTGGGAGAACAAAGAAGGGAAGAGATTGAACTTTTTTTTGCCTTCCATCACAGTGAGGAATGTGGAGGAGTCACTGTGGTGGATGTTTATGTTAAAATGTATCTTGTGTGTTCTGTTGCTTTTTATGACTGTATGGCAAATGAAATTCCTCGTATGTTGCAAAACATACTCGGCTAATAAAATATGATTATGATTATGATACCCACCATCTGTGTAAAAAAAAGTTGCCCCTCAGATTCCTTTTACGAATAAGGAGTAAGCCTTAGTTTAGAACGGAGACGAGGAAACACTTTTTCTCACAGAGAGTGGTTAGTTTGTCGAATTCTCTGCCTCAGAGGGCGGTGGAGGCTGGTCCTCTGGATGCTTTCAAGAGAGAGCTAGAGCTAGATAGGGCTCTTAAAAATAGCAAAGTCAGGGGATATGGGGAGAAGGCAGGAACGGGGTACTGATTGGGGATGATCAGCCATGATCATTTTGAATGGCGGTGCTGGCTCGAAGGGCCGAATGGCCTCCTCCTGCACCTATTGTCTATTGTCTAAACCTTCATCTCGTCTGAAACCTCTGTAGAGTTGAGTTGAGTTTGTTAGTTTAAGTTATTGTCATGAGTATCGTGCTAACCAGTCAGCGGAAAGACAATACATGATTACAATCGAGCCGTCCACAGCGTACAAGTACATGACAAATGTAATAACGTGAATAATGTTTAGTGCGTGATCAAGCCAGTAAAGTCTGATCAAAGATAGACGTACGGTCTCCAAGGTAGATAGTAGCTCAGGACTGCTCTCTAGTTGTTGGTTCTATGGTTCTAAGTCCCCTGATTCTCCAATGCAGGGTAAATGCAGTATTTTACCCAATCTATCCCCCTGACGATTTTGTACAACTCCACAGTACAGTCAGAAGAAGGGTCTCGACCCGAAACGTTGCCTATTCCTTTGCTCCACAGATTACTCCAATGTTTTGTGTCAATCCTCAGTGCATTTTTGTCTACCGTGTACAACTCCATAGATCACTTCTCAGATTCCTGCACTACAACGAATAAAGTCCAAGATAGACCAACCTCTCACTACAGCACAGGTCTCGAGTCCTGGCAACATCCTGTAAATCTTCTCTGAACTTCTAGCGAGGAAGTTGAGCGCTTTGTTTTACCTGCAGGGTTTGCGGCGGTGGAATGCAGTCTGGTTTAATGTTTTGGCTGGGCTCCATTCAGACTGGATTGTGCAGTCCTAGTCTACAGAGGAGCATATTTAGCTCCACGTCCGAATGGATTCTGTGCACATTCAACCCATTTAGAATGACATGGGATCATGGGATGGCATGGTGGCGCAGTGGTAGAGTTGCTGCCTTACAGCGCTTGCAGAGCCAGAGACCCGGGTTCGATTCCGACTACGACTGCTATCTGCGAGGGTTTTCTCCAAGATATTAAACAGTTTTTATCCACAAGTAGTTGCTCTACTCAACAGCCAAAGATCTGTAGCCTCCCTTTGATCTGGTATTTTGTTGGTTCACATGCTTGTCCAATGGTGTTTTATCATTAATGTTTAGTGTTTTCTGAGTCATTCGTAACTGTACTTGTGAGCAGAGCACCAAGGCAAATTCCTTGTAT
Source organism: Leucoraja erinaceus (assembly GCF_028641065.1). Classification (NCBI taxonomy): domain Eukaryota; kingdom Metazoa; phylum Chordata; class Chondrichthyes; order Rajiformes; family Rajidae; genus Leucoraja; species Leucoraja erinaceus. Next base: position 79,658 of record NW_026575605.1, read on the forward strand.
GTGAATACTTGGCCAATAAACGTACTTACTTACTTACTTATATTGCGTCCCCTCACACACTCCAAAGACATACAAGTTTGTAGGTTAATTGACTTGGTATAAATGTAAAATTGCTCCTAGTGTGTGTAGGATAGTGTTAGTGTGCGGGAATCACTGATTGGTGTGGACACGGTGGGTCGAAGGGCCTGTTTCCGCGCTTTGTCTCTAAACTAAACCAAACGTGTGTAAAACATCGCTGACAGAGCCCACAATGAGGACATGGCTTAGTGCACCATGGACTATGTGATTTTCCGATACTCAAACTCGCTCTTCAATAGTTGCGTGCCTCAACGCAGGGACGCGATGCACTTGGAAACAAAACCTGTTAAAGACTTACCGGCGGCGCGGCGGTAGAGTTGCTGCCTTACAGCGCCAGAGAACCGGTTTCGATCCTGACCACCAGTCCTGTCTGTACGGAGTTTGTACATTCACCCCTTGACCTCGTGGGTTTTCTCCGGGATCTCTGATTAGAAACAAAGAAACATAGAAAAATAGGTGCTGGAGTAGGCCATTCGGCTCTTCGAGCCAGCAACGCCATTCAATATTATCATGGCAGATCATCTAAAATCAGTACCCCGTTCCTGCTTTTCCTCCATATCCCTTGATTCCGTTAGCCCTAAGAGCTAAATCTAACTCTCGAAAACATCTAGTGAATTGGCCTCCACTGCCTTCAATGACAGAGAATTCCACAGATTCACAACTCTCTGGGTGAAAAGGTATCTCCTCATCTCAGTCCTAAATGGCCTCCCCCTTATTCTTCAACTGTGACCCCTGGTTCTCGAAACCCCCAACGTCGGGAACGTTTTTCCTGCATCTAGTCTGTCCAATCCCTTAAGAATTTTATATGTCTCTATAAGATCCCCTCTAAATTTCAGTGAATACAAACCCAGTTGACCCATTCTTTCATCATATGTCAGTCCCGCCATCCCGGGAATTAACCTGGTGAACCTACGCTGTGCTCCCTCAATAGCAAGAATATCCTTCCTCAAATTAGGAGACCAAAAGTGCACACAATACTCCAGGTACAGTCTCACTAGGGCTCTGTACTGCTGTAGTTAGACCTCCTTGCTCCTTAACTCAAATCCTCTCGCAATGAAGGTCAACATGCCATTAGCTTTCTTCACTGCCTGCTGTACCTGCACGCTTACTTTCAGTAACTGATGTACGAGCACACCCAGGTCTCGTTGCACCTCCCCTTTTCCTAATACGTTCCTAATGTTTCCTCCCCCACACTCCAAAGACGTACAGGTTTGTAGGTTAATTGGCTTGGTGCAAATGGAAGTTGTCCCTTGTTTGTAGGATAGTGTTAGTTTAGTTTAGAGATACACTGAGGAAACACAGGGGACCACTGGGTCCGCGCCGACCAGCGTTCCCCACATATTAACACTAACGTACACACTCTTGGGACCATTGTATTTTTACATTTACCAAGCCAATTAACCTCCAAACCGGCGCGACTTTGGAGTGTGGGAGGAAACCGAAGATCTCAGAGGAAACACACGCAGGTCACGGGGAGAACGTACAGACGCCGTACAGTTCATGTGTGGAAATCGCTGGTCGGCAGGACTCGGTGGGCCGAAAGGCCTGTTTTTGTGCTGTATCTTTAAACTAAACTACCTTTGAAGGAGAGGATATCGCTGATTGGAGGTGTTTGGAAGAGCGAGTGGTGAACTGATCAAACCAGACAAGATCAAAACACAATGTGCTGGAGGATCTCAGTAATAGAAACTCATAGTTATAGGAGCAAAATTGTGCCATTCGGCCCATCAAGTCTACTCTGTCATTCAATCATGGCTGATCTATCTTTCCCTCTCACCCTATCCATGTATTTGTCCAAATATTTTTTAAATGGTGTGATAGTACCTGCCTCAACTACCTCCTCTTGCAGCTCGCACTATCTATAACCATATAACCATATAACAATTACAGCATGGAAACAGGCCATCTCGGCCCTTCTAGTCCGTGCCGAACACTCACTCTCACTTAGTCCCATCTACCTGCATTCAGACCATAACCCTCCATTCCTTTCCCGTCCATATACCTATCCAATTTATTTTTAAATGATAAAATCGAACCTGCCTCCACCACTTCCACTGGGAGCTCATTCCACACCGCTACCACTCTCTGAGTAAAGAAGTTCCCTCTCATGTTACCCCTAAACTTCTGTCCCTTAATTCTCAAGTCATGTCCTCTTGTTTGAATCTTCCCTACTCTCAATGGAAAAAGCTTATCCACGTCAACTCTGTCTATCCCTCTCATCATTTTAAAGACCTCTATCAAGTCCCCCCTTAACCTTCTGCACTCCAGAGAATAAAGATCTATCTTGTTCAACCTTTTTCTGTAACTTAGTTGCTGAAACCCAGGCAACATTCTAGTAAATCTCCTCTGTACTCTCTCTATTTTGTTGACATCCTTCCTATAATTGGGCGACCAAAATTGTACACCATACTCCAGAATTGGCCTCACCAATGCCTTGCATAATTTTAACATTACATCCCAACTTCTATACTCAATGCTCTGATTTATAAAGGCCACTCGGGTACCTATTAAATCTATTAAAGTTGCCACTCGGGTACCTATTAAATCTTCCCTTCTCACCCGAAGCCTATGTTGTCTGGTTCTTGATTCCCCTACTCTGGGTAAAAGACTCATTTATCCTATCTATTTCTTGTGTGATTTTGGACACCTCCATCAGATCACCCCTCATCCTCCTGTGTTCGGTAGCATTCAGGGCTCTGAGAGCCACATTCATCATTTGATGGCAGTGAATGTGATAAGGAGCTATGTATAAAGGCATGTATAATTAATTTATCGCCACACATCAGTTTTACATCTATTTCCTCATCTCCTTTTTGAGATTAATGACGTTCTTGCGAACAGTAATCTGATCTATCAATTCTCAAGTAAACCCTTGATTTCAGCACTGTCATGTTGTAAAGGCCAGTATTATTTTCACCACTCTGAAGCGCAGGTTTTTGTTAATTTTGTATTTTCACGCACCCAATGTTTCACACCTCACGTTACCTAGGCAAGGCCAGCAGCATAATCAGGGATGAGTCGCATCCTGGCCACTCCCTCTTCTCCCCTCTCCCATCGGTCTGTCTCTCCCAGCTGCGATCAGGCAACTGAACCATCTCACCACAACCAGGGAGCAGTGCTGAACTACTATCTACCCCATTGGTGACCCTCGGACTATCCTCGATCGGACTTTGCTGGCTTTCCCTTGTAAGTAAGTAAGTTTATTGGCCAAGTATTCACATACAAGGAATTTGCCTTGGTGCTCCACACACATGTAACAACAGTGACAGTTACGAATGACTCAGAAAACACTAAACATTAACAATAATAAAACATTAATGATAAAACACCATTGATCAAGCATGTGAACCAACAAAATACCAGATCAAAGGGAGGCTACAGATTTTTGGCTGTTGAGTAGAGCAACTACTCGTGGATAAAAACTGTTTTTATGTCTGGCTGTGGCAGCGTTGACAGTCCGGAGTTGCCTTCCAGAGGGAAGTGATTCAAAGAGTTTGTGGCCAGGGTGAGAGGGGTCAGAGATGATCTTGCCCGCTCGCTTCCTGGCCCTTGCAGTGTGTACAGTTCATCAATGGAGGGAAGGTTGCAGCCAATAACCTTCTCTGCTGATCGGACGATTCGCTGCAGCCTCCAGGTGTCGTGCTTGGTGGCTGAGCCAAACCAGACCATGATGGAGAAGGTGAGGACAGACTCTACGATGGCCGTGTAGAATTAGACCACCATTGCCTGTGGCAGATTGTGCTTCCTCAGCTGCCGCAGGAAGTACATCCTCTGTTGGGCCTTTTTGACTGTGGAGTTGATGGTCGCCCCCCATTTAAGGTCCTTGGAGATGATGGTTCCCAGGAACTCCACAGATGTGACTGTGATGTTGTTGATGGTGAGTGGGGTGAGGGGAGGGGGACCTCTCCTAAAGTCTACAATCAATTCCACTGTCTTAAGAGCATTGAGCTCTAGGTTGTTGCTACGGCACCAGGACGCCAGCTATGTCACTTCCTGTCTGTAGGCAGATTCCTCCCCATCCTGGATCAGTCCAATCAGGGTTGTGTCGTCCGCAAACTTGAGAAGCTTGACAGAGGTGTCTGTGGAGGTGCATTAAACGTTATTCCCTTATCATGTATCTGTACACTGTGAATGGATCGATTGTAATCATGTATTGTATTTCCGCTGGCTGGATAGCACACGGCAAAATATGTTCACTGTACCTCGGTACACGTGACAATAAACAGTAACTGAACTAAACAAAATCCGGTTGCAATTTTGCTTTTTTTGTGTAAGTAAAATTCTGCTATTTTTCCTTTCAGCGGTGTGGAATTTCCAGCCAACTCAGGAGTGCCATATTCCCCTGCAAATTGGAGACACAGTCCATATCCTCCAAGTGTTCGAAGGTGAGTACACACTGGCTGATGTTTGAGGCAGGTTAGAGTCATAGAGTGATTCAGCGTCGAAATAGGCCCTATGGCCCAACTTGCCCACAACGGCCAACATGTCCCATCTACACTAGTCCCACCTGCCTGCGTTTTGGCCCATATCCCTCCAAACCTGTCCTATCCATGTACCTGTCTAAATGCTTCTTAAACTGTTGGGATAGTCCCAGACTCAACTACCTCCTCTGGCAACTCATTCCATACATCCACCACCCTTTGTGTGAAAAAGTTACTCCTCAGATTCCTATTAAATATTTTCCCCTTCACCTTGAACCTATGTCCTCTGGTCCTCGATTCACCTACTCTGGGCAAGAGACTCTGTGCATCTATACGCTATTCCCCTCATGATTTTATACACATCTATAAGATCACCCTCTCATTCTCCGTCGCTCCAAGGAATAGAGTCCCAGACTAATGGTTGTTGCCCGTTGGTTCATAAGTATAGGAGTAGAATAGGCCATTTGGCCCATCAAGTCTACTCTGCCAGTCATTCACGGCCAATCTATCTCTCCCTCCTAACCCCATTCTCCTGCCTTCTCCCATCACCCCTGACATCCGTACTAATCAGGAATCTATCCATCTCTGCCGTAAAAATATCCACTGACTTGTCCTCCACAACGTTCTGTTGCAATGAGTTCCACAGATTCACCACCCTCTGACTGAAGAAATTCCTCCTCATCTCTTTCCTAAAGAACGTCCTTGCCATAGATTCACAGAGTTATCTAGCACGGAAACAGGCCATTAGATCCATCCCCTCAATACCAACTATGATTACTAGGATGTTATTGCAGATGCTGGTTTACACCAGCAAGAGAGTTCACAAAATGCTGGAGTAACTCAGCGGGTCAGGCAGCATCTCCGGAGAAAAAGGAATAGGTGACTTTTGGGTCTGAAGAAAGGTCTCGACATGAAACATCACTATCGATAGTGTTTTATTATTAATGTTTAATGTTTTATGTGCCATTCCTAACTGTCATTGTATTTCATGTTGTCACTTGCGGGCGGAGCACCAAGGTTAATTCCTTGTATGTGAATACTTGGCCAATAAACTTATTCCTTTTTTTCCGGAGAGGCTGCCTGACCTGCTGAGTTGCTCCAGCATTTTGTGTCGATCTACCAAGATTAGTTCAATTGAGATTATCGTTGTCACGTGTACTGAGTCACAGTAACATAGAAACATGGAAAACAGGTGCAGGAGGAGGCCATTCGGCCCTTCGAGCCAGCACCGCCATTCATTGTGATCGTGGCTGATCGTCCCCTATCAATAACCCGTGCCTGCCTTCTCCCCATATCCCTTGACTTCACTAGCCCCTAGAGCTCTATCTAACTCTCTCTTAAATCCATCCAGTGACTTGGCCTCCACTGCCCTCTGTGGCAGGAAATTCCACAAATTCACAACTCTCTGGGTGAAAAGTTTTTCTTACCTCAGTCTTAAATGACCTCCCCTTTATTCTTAGACTGTGGCCCCTGGTTCTGGACTCGCCCCAACATTGGGAACATTTTTCCTGCATCTAGCTTGTCCAGTCCTTTTATAATTTTATATGTTTCTATAAGATTCCCCCTCATCCATCTAAACTCATGTGAATACAAGCCTAGTCTTTTCAATCTTTTCTCATATGACAGTCCCGCCATCCCAGGGATCAATCTCAGTAAAATGCTTTTGGTCATATGTGCTGTCATAGAGTGATACATTATAGAAACAGGCCCTTCAGCCCAACTTGCCAACACATGCCAACAATGTCCCAGCTACACTAGTCCCACCTGCCTGCGTTTGGTCCATATCCCTCCAAACCTGTCATATCCATGTACAGTGACCTCCATAATGTTTGAGACAAAGACTCATCATTTATATATTTGCCTCTGTAGTCTACAATTTGAGATTTGTGATAGATAAATTAACACCTGGTTAAAGGCAAACAAATAAATGATGAGGTCTTTGTCCCAAACATGATGGAGGGCACTGTACCTGTCTAATTGTTTCTTAAATGTCGGGGTGATCCCTGCCTCAACTACCTCCTGTGGCATCAACTTGTTCCTCTGGCAGCAATCCAGTCAGAGAAAGGACTGTACATGATTACAATCAAGCTGTACAGTGTACAGATCCAGAATAAGCATAAAGAGCATATCCTCGGAATAAAAGGACTTACCTTTAGAACGGAGATGAGGAGGGATTTCCGTAGTCAGAGGGTGGTGAATCTGTGGAAGTCATTGCCACAGATGCTGTGGAGGCCAAGTCAAGGGGTATTTTTAAAGCAGAGATCAGTTTAGTTTATAGTTACATATACCGAGGTACAGTGAAAAGCTTTTGTTTCGTGCTAGCCAGTTAACGGAAAGACAACACGTGATTACAATCGAGTAGATTGTAAGGATTTTGACCGTTAAGGCTGTCAAAGGATATGGGAAGAAGGCAGGAGTATTCTCTGCCTCAGAGGGCGGTGGAGACCAGTTGTCTGGATACTTTCAAGAGAGAGCTAGATAGAGCTCTTAAAGGCAGCGGAGTCAGGGGATATGGGGAGAAGGCAGGAACGGGGTACTGATTGGGGATGATCAGCCATGATCACATTGAATGGCGGTGCTGGCTCGAAGGGCCGAATGGCCTACTCCTGCACCTATTGTCTATTGTCTATTGAGATTGGAGCTGAGATTGAAAGATAGATCAGCCATAATCGAATGGTGGAGCAGACTCGATGGGCTAAATGGCCTCATTATACTCCTATGTCTCATGGTGACCGAGCTGTGGAGTCTCTGCTACAAAACAAGCCTTATATTCTCACTGATCGCCCACTGAGTAGCTCACTGCACTCATGCTAATGGTGTCAAGGTTAATTAAGGAAAGCACCCCTAACCTAGTAGATACAGAGCCTCGTAATAAAAGCTGTTACAGGCAATTTAACTGTGCAATTACACAGTGGATTCAAATTGAATTGAGTGGAGAGCTTTGCCAATTGTGGTCAAAATTAAGTCACAATTTCACAAGTTATAGGAGTAGAATTAGGCCATTCGGCCCATCGAGTCCACTCCGCCATTCAATCACGGCTGATCTCTGCCTCCTAATCCCATTATCCTGCCTTCTCCCCAAACCCTTGACACCCGTTCTAATCAAGAACTTGTCTATCTCTGCCTTAAAAATATCCACTGACTTGACCTCCACAGCCCTCTGTGGCAATGAGTTCCACAGATTAACTACCTTCTGTCTAAAGAAGTCTGTCCTCCTTTCTAAATGAGTGTCCTTTTATTCTGAGGCTACGACCTCTAGTCCTAGACTCTCCCACCAGTGGAAACATCCTCTCCGCATCCACATTTATCCAAGCCTTTCATTATTCTTTAAGTTTCAATGAGATTACCCCCTCATCCTTCTAAACTTCAGCGAGTACAGGCCCAGTGCTGTCAAATGCTCATCATATGCTAACCCGCTGAATCCTGGGATCATTCTTGTAAACCTCCTCTGGACTCTCTTCAGATCCAGCACATCCTTCCTCAGATATGGGGCCCGAACCTGCTCACAATACTCCAAATGCGGCCTGACCAGCACCTTGTAGAATTAGAAGAAATTGAGGAATGCATCATGGAAACAGGCCTTTCAGCCCAACTTGCCCATGCCTACCAAGATGCCTCATCTACATAAGTCTTACCTACCTGCATTAGACTCATCCCACTAAACCTTTTGTCAAAGACCAAATTTCAATAAGAATCGATTCTTGCAAATGCTGGCTCGAAGGGTCGAATGGACTACTCCTGTACCTATTGTCTATTGCAGAGAAAGGAACTGCAGATGCTGGTTTACACCGAAGATAAGACACAAAATGCTGGAGTATCTCAGCGGGACAGGCAGCATCTCTGGAGAGAAGGAATGGGTGACGTTTCAGGTCGAGATCCTTCTTCAGACTGAGAGTCAGGGGAGGGGGGAGACTAGAGATATGGAAGGATAAGGTGTGAAAGCAGATCAAAGTAGATGGTGCTCAAGGGTAATGTAGAATGGTTCATTGTTAGCTGAGAGGAAGGTGACAATGAGGCATACAATCAGTCAAATATCAGTAAAAATAATTGGGAGGACAGTTAAATGAGAGAGTGGCCAGGGTGGTGTGGGTCTCTGATAATGCTGGCTGCCTTTCCTGAGGCAGCGACTCCAGTAGATCCCTTCGATGGTGGAGAGATTCCTGCATGAATTGCTCTCAACAAAATTCACTGCCCCTTGTTCACATCCTGAATCATGTATCTGTACACTGTGGACCGCTCGATTGTAATCATGTATAGTCTTTCCGCTGACTGGTTAGCACGCAACAATGGACAATAGACAATAGGTGCAGGAGTAGGAGCCAGCACCGCCATTCAATGTGATCATGGCTGATCATCCACAATCAGTACCCCGTTCCTGCCTTCTCCCCATATCCCTTGACTCCGCTATCTTTAAGAGCCCCATCTAACTCTCTCTTGAAAGTATCCAGAGAACCAGCCTCCACCGTCCTCTGAGGCAGAGAATTCCACAAACTAACCACTCTCTGTGAGAAAAAATGTTTCCACATCTCTGATCTATCTCTCCCTCCTAATCCCATTCTCCTGCCTTCTCCCCATAACCTCTGACACCTATAATACTCAAGAATTTATCTATCTCTGCCTTAAAAATATCCACTGACTTGGCCTCCTCCGCCTTCTGAAGCAAAGAATTCCACAGATTCACCACCCTCTGAATAAAGAAATTTCTCCTCATCTCCTTTCTAAAAGAAAGTTCTTTAATTCTGAAGCTATGATCTCTCGTCCTAGACTCTCCCACTAGTGGAAACATTGTCTCCACATCCACGCTTTCACTATTCATAGAAACATAGAAAATAGGTGCAGGAGTAGCCCATTCGGCCCTTCGAGCCTGCACTGCCATTCAATAAGATCATGGCTGATCATCCAACTCAGTATCCTGTACCTGCCTTCTCTCCATATCCCTGATCCCTTTAGCCACAAGGGCCACGTCTAACTCCCTCTTAATTATAGCCAACGAACTGGCCTCAACTACCTTCTGTGGCAGAGAATTCCAGAGATTCACCACTCTCTGTGTGAAAAATGTTTTCCTCATCTCGGTCCTAAAAGATTTCCCCCTTATCCTTAAACTGTGACCTCTTGTTCTGGAATTCCCCAACATCGGAAAAAATCATCCTGCATCTGGCCTGTCCAACCCCTTAAGAATTTTGTAAGTTTCTATAAGATTCAGTACGTTTCAATGAGGTCCCCCCCCTCATTCTTCTAAAATCCAGCGAGTACAGGCCCAGTGCTGTCAAAGGATGTTCTAAGCATCATGGTTATATTGTCCCACCACGGGACAACTAAAGATGCTAAAACTGGGCTAGTATCCATTGAGACGAAAGAAAGAAGGGTCCGCACTCAAGATGTCATCATTTGGTTTAGTTTAGTTTGGAGATACAGCGTGGAAACAGGCCCTTCAGCCCACCATGTCCACGCCAACGCTAGTACTATCCCACACACACACTATGGACAATTTACAATTATACCAAGCCAAATAACCTACAAACCCGTAGTCTTTGGAGTGCTAGGAAACCAGAATAAACCCATACAGGTCACGGGGAGAACTTGCAAACTCCGTACAGGCAGCACCTGTAGTCAGGATGGAACGTCGGCCCCTGGCGCTGTGAGGCAGTAACTGTACGGCCACGCCACCATGCCACACAATTCCCTGTGCATTCTGCCATTCCCTCCACAGATGCTGCTTGACCCACTGTGTCTTCCTCCTGTTTTTCTGGTATCTGTAGCTCGGCAGTGAGCAGCTTAAGAATGCCAAAGTGTGCTCTGTTTTTTCATTGACTCCATTCCACTACTCGACAGCTGATGTCTAGTGCTTCACCAGGGAGGAGACTCAAGCTGGGCCAGATGGCAATGGCAAGAAAAGCCAAAGTTGATGACCAATTTGGAAGGGTTTGAAAGATAAATGAGTTCATAAATAGACGCAGTGCAAACATGCATCAGGGTAAACTTGTCACCATTTTGCCATTCGTTGGGAACGTTGAGGGCTTGTTGCATTTACGTTACAGATTGAGTAATGCAGTCATGATCCAGAGACACATTCAACTCCCGTCACGGGGACTGGCAAAGTGTTCAGTTAATTAAATGAATATGGAACATAATCAGTAATAGTGTTTATGAATCTATTAGGCTGTTAGTGCTTCTTAGTTCAGCCTAAAGTCGTAAGTCAACTTGTTCTATTTGAATCAGTCTGAAGAAGGGTTTAGGCCCAAAACGTTGCCTATATCCTTTGCTCCATAGATGCTGCCGCACCCGCTGAGTTGCCTACCTTGTTCTATTTGATCTTGTTTGGACACGTCAGGTTGATTGCATCAATCGAAACAAGGTGGACCACGTAAAGGTTGCAATCTCCCACCCCGCTGTTAGTACTGATCTGATTAGATACACAGAGTCTCTTGGCCAGAGTAGGAGAGTCGAGGACCAGAGGACATAGGTTTAATGTGCAGGGGATAAGATTTAATTGGAACCTGAGGAGTAACCTTTTCACACAAAGGGTGGTGGGTGTACGGAATGAGCTGCCGGAGGAGGTAGTTGAGGCTGGGACTATCCCAACTTTTAACAAGCAGTTAGACAGGTCAAGGATAGGACAAGTTTGTAGGGATATGGACCAAGTACAAGATAGAAACAAAAAGCTGGAGAAACTGAGCGGGGCAGAAGATGGAGCTGAGTTTGAGAGAAGATGCTGCCTGTCCCGCTGAGTTATTCCAGCTTTTTTGTGTCTATCTTCGGTTTAGACCAGCATCTGCAGCTCCTTCCTACACATGGACCAAACGCATGCAGGTGGGACTGGTGCAGCTGGGACATGTTGGTCGGTGTGGGCAAAGTGGGCTGAAGGGCCTGTTTCCATGCTATATCACTATGATTCTAGGTTTCGCTGCCTAGGTGAACGAGAGTCTGGGTGAATCTTGATTGTCCAATGAGCTGATGTACCGAGTCCCGCTAAATGATCGTTTAGTTTTGTTTTAGTTTAGTTTAGTATATTGTCAAGTGTACCGAGGTACATTGAAAAGCTTTTGTTGCGTGCTAACCAGTCAGTGAAAAGATAATACATCATTACAATCGAACCATCCATAGCGTACAGATACATGATAGAGGATATTTGGTAAATAACGTAAGGCCTGTAAAGTCTGATTAAGGATAGTCCGAGGGTCACATGAGGTAGATAGTAGTTCAGGGCCGCTCTGTAGTTGGTTCAGTTCCCTGATAACAGCTGCCCCGGAATCTGGAGGTGTGCGTTTTCACACTTCTATACACTTTGCCCAACGGGAGAGGGGGGAAGAGGGAGTGGCCAGAGTGAGACTCATAGAAGCATAGAAAATAGGTGCAGGAGGAGGCCATTTGGCCCTTCGAGCCTTAATTGGTCCTTGATTTTTCAGTTGGCCTTGCCGAGGCAACATGAAGTGTAGATGGAGTCAATAGAAGGGAGGTTGGTTTGTGTGATGGTCTGGGCTGCGTCCACAATTCTCTGCAATTTCTTGCGGTCCTGGATGGAGCTGTTCGCAAACCGAGCTGTGATGCATCCCGATAAAATGCTGTCCTTGGCGCATCTGTAGAAGTTGGTGAGAGTTGTTGGGGACAAGCCGAACTTCCTAAGCCTCTTAAGGAAGCAGAGGCTTTGGTGTGCCTACCACGTTTGGTATATGACCTATCGACCTTCACCCCCAGACCGGGCTGTCAACGCCAGCCCTGGACCACACGGCCTCCCCGACCACTTCCAGAAAGGATCTATCTGCTACATGTCCCAAACATACTGCTTGAGGTTATATTTAAGGAAAAAAAAACTACACATGCTAGTTTACAAAAAAAGGACACATCATGCTGGAGTAACTCAATGGGGCAGGCATCATCTTCGTTTACATAGAAACATAGAAATTAGGTGCAGGAGTAGGCCATTCGGCCCTTCGAGCCTGCACCGCCATTCAATATGATCATGGCTGATCATCCAACTCAGTATCCCGTACCTGCCTTCTCTCCATACCCCTGATCCCCTTAGCCACAAGGGCCACATCTAACTCCCTCTTAAATATAGCCAATGAACTGGCCTCAACTACCCTCTGTGGCAGAGAGTTCCAGAGATTCACCACTCTCTGTGTGAAAAAAGTTCTTCTCATCTCGGTTTTAAAGGATTTCCCCCTTATCCTTAAGCTGTGACCCCTTGTCCTGGACTTCCCTAACATCGGGAACAATCTTCCTGCATCTAGCCAGTCCAACCCCTTAAGAATTTTGTAAGTTTCTATAAGATCCTCTCTCAATCTCCTAAATTCTAGAGAGTATAAACCAAGTCTATCCAGTCTTTCTTCATCAGACAGTTTAGATTCATTTCGAAACAGCATGGAAACAGGCCCTTCGACCCACTGAGTCAGCGCTGACCACCGATCCACGCACGTTAACAATATGCTACACACAATGGAAATGTTTTACCAAAGCCAATTAACCTACAAACCTGAGCAGGAAAGAACTGCAGGCGCTGGTTTAAATCGAAGGTAGACACAAAATGCTGGAGTAACTCAGCGGGACAGGCAGCATCTCGGGAACCTACAAACCCGTTCATCTTTGGAGCGTGGGAGGTAACCGGAGCCCCCGGAGAAAACCCCCGCGGGTCACAGGGAGAAGGTACAAACGGCGAACACAAAAGCACCCGTAGTCGGGATCGAACCCGGCTCTCTCGTACTGTAAGGCAGCAACTCTAGCAAGCAACAAAAGCTTTTCACTGTACCTCAGTACATGTGATAATAATCTAACCTCTACCACTGCACCGCCGTGCTGTCTCAGGAGAATATGGACAGGTGACGTTTTGGGTCGGGAATATTGTGTGCAGTTTTGGTCACTTAATTTGAGGAAGGACATTCTTGCTATTGAGGGAGTGCAGCGTAGGTTTACAAGGTTAATTCCTGGGATGGCAGGACTGTCATATGCTGAGAGAATGGAGCGGCTGGGCTTGTACACTCTGGAGTTTAGGAGGATGAGAGGGAATCTTACTGAAACATATAAGATTGTTAAGGGTTTGCACACGCTAGAGGCAGGAAATATGTTCCCGATGTTGGGAGAGTCCAGAACGGGGGGCCACAGTTTAAGAATAAGGGGTAAGCCATTTAGAACGGAGACGAGGAAACACTTTTTCTCACAGAGAGTTGTGAGTCTGGAATTCTCTGCCTCAGAGGGCGATGGAGGCCGGTTCTCTGGATGCTTTCAAGAGAGAGCTGGATAGGGCTCTTAAAGATAGCGGAGTCAGGGGATATGAGGAGAAAGCAGGAATGGGGTACTGATTGGGGATGATCAGCCATGATCACATTGCTGGCTCGAAGGGCTGAATGGCCTACTCCTGCACCTATTGTCTATTATCTGTTAACTATTGTCTAGTGGGATTGTGGCACTGGATGTGTCGAGGTGTTCTAATCAAGTTATATTGTGTTTGACATCAGCTGTGCACTTCTGTACGCTGCCTTGATAACTAAACCGTCCCCTGTTAGTGCACCCATCTGGCTCAAGAGCGCTTGCTCTGAAAAACAAACATGTACTTTACATGCAGATGGGCACGACTACAACTGGTCGAACTTGGAGCTAAGAGCGAGCTTCCCCCTGGTAAACAGGCAGCCGCCAGCAATGGCACCACATGATACACGGTCTGCTGTTGTACAGGAATGAAGGGCTCACTGGAGACCACCCTCTCCACCTGTCATCCGGCAACAAGATGCTCACAGGCAGTGGCTACCACCACCTGAAACCCCCCCAGGAGCCTCCGCAAACAGATTAGAATTAGAATTAGAAGCAGGAGAATGCTGTTCAACCTCTTGTGCGTGCTATAGACAATAGATAATAATAATAATAATCATAATAATAATAATAATAATAATAATAATAATAATAATGTTTATTTATATAGCACTTTTCAACAAAACCAATATTTGAACCAAAGTGCTTTACAGAGATTGATTAAATTAATTGAACAGATCAAATGTCAATAAATCCATACAAAACAAAAAAGAGAAAAAAAAATAGACACTAGACAATAGACAATAGACAATAGACACTAGACACTAGACAATAGGTGCAGGAGGAGGCCATTCGACCCTTCGAGCCAGCACCGCCATTCAATGTGATCATGGCTGATCATCCACAATCAGTACCCCTGCTCTGTCATTCCGTGAGACCAGATGGAGTTTACAAGAACTGCGAGCAATTTTGGGCCCCGTATCTGAGGAAGGATGTGCTGGCTGGCGCTGGAGAGAGTCCAGAGGAGGTTTACGAGAATGATCCCAAGAATGGGTTGGTTAACATAGGATGAGCGTTTGACAGCACTGGGCTTGTACTCGCTGGAGTTTTGAAGGATGAGGGGGGGGGAACCTAATTGAAACGTACTGAATAGTGAGAGACCTGGATAGAGTGGATGTGGAGAGGATGTTTCTACAAGTGGGAGAGTCTCGGACCAGAGGCCATAGACTCAGAATTAAAGGATGTACCTTTAGAATGGAAATGAGGAGAAATGTCTTTAGTCAGAGGGTGGTCATAAGGTCACAAGAAATAGATTCAATGAGGTCGCCACTCAGCATGTAGGGTTGTACCCCCAGTGAGGATGTTGTCAGGACTAGAGGATGCAATTTCTGGCGATTCTGGGCAGAGACGATCATAAGATCACGCGATCGGAACAGAATTAGTCCATTCGGCCCATCATCTACTCCGCCATTCTATCATGGCTGATCTATCTCTCCTAACCCCATTCTCCTGCCTTCTCCCCATAACCCCCGACACCTGCACTAATCAAGAATCTATCCATCTCTGCCTTAAATCTGTGGAATTCATTGCTACAGACGTCTGCGGAGGCCAAGTGAATGGACAATGTTAAGGTGGAGATTGACAGATTCTTGATTAGTACGGGTGTCAGGGGTTATGGGGAGAGGGCAGGAGAATGGGGTTGTGAGGGAGAGATAGATCAGCCATGATTGAATGGTGGAGTAGACTTGATTGGCCGAATGGCCTAATTTTGCTCGTATAACATGAACTGATGAATTGATGCGATTGATCATAGAACCTTGAACAGTGGCCCTTTGGCCAACAATGTCCGTGCTGGACACAAGGGCAGAACCAACTCCTATCAGCCTGCAAATAAATCCATACCCCTCCTTTCCCTGCAAGTCCATGTGCCCATCCAAAAGACTCTTATATGCCGCTGGTTTAGTTTAGTTTATTACCGTCACTTGTAATGAGGTGCAGTGAAAAGCTTTTTTGTTGCGTGCTATCCAGTCGGCGGAAAGACTATACATGATGGGGATCTAACAGAGGTGTACAAAGTCATGAGAGGAATAGATCGGGTAGATGCACAGAGTCTCTTGTCCAGAGTAGGGGAATTGAGAACTGGAGGACAGGTTTAAGGTGAGTGGTAACATTTTTGCGCAAAGGGTGGTGGTGTGTATGGAAGAAGCTGCTGGAGGACGTAGTTGAGGCAGGGACTGCCACAATGTTTAAGAAACATTTAGACAGCTATGTGGACAGGATAGGGTTGGAGGGATATGGGCCAAACGCAGGCGTGTGGGACTAGTGTAGATGGGGCATGTTGGTCGATGTGGGCAAGTTGGGCCGAAGGGCCTGTTTCCACGCTGTATTACTGTGACTCTAAGACTGTGACCTAATGTTTGTGAATTTACTGTTGAGCCCGGATTCTTTGATCTTCTTGGCAGTGATGCTCCTTGTCTTTCTATTTCATAGGTTGGTACAAAGGATATTCCTTGAAAAACCGATGTGTAAAGGTAGGTCTTGATAACTGCTCAACGTAGATGATGTTTCCCTTGACCAATTTGAATTTGTCATCAGCAGAGGGTCATTCATGTAGTACAGGAAACAGGCCCTTCAGCCCACCAATCCTGTGCTGCCCAAAGAGATCTGTTCGAGGTGCTGCCAATGAAGGCAGCCAATATCATCGGGCAGGAGCCTGAAATCCACGACCAGCAAGTTGAGGAACAGCTTCTTCCCAACAACCATCAGACAATAGATAATAATAATAATAATAATAATATTATTTATAGAGCACTTTAAAAACAAACATAGCTGCAACAAAGTGCTGTACATCACTAATCATTGTCAAAAAAGTTAATACACACCAATAATAACAATCAAAAGAAATAGTAGGAAAAGATATGTAAAATAAAGAAACATTAAAAACACCAAAAACAGAAGCAAAGTCTCAGGCATGGTCAAAAGCCAGGGAGTACAAATGTGTTTTAACACTGGATTTGAAGATGGACAGTGAGGGGGCCTGTCTGATGTGCAACGGCAGGGTGTTCCAGAGTGCCGGAGCAGCAACAGAGAAGGCTCTATCCCCTCTGAGCCTCCGACTAGACCTCGGTACCTCCAGGAGCAGCTGACCAGCTGACCTGAGGGACCGGGCAGGAGCGTATGGGTGGAGCAGCTCAGAGAGGTAAGGCGGGGCGGGCGAGCCCATTCAGAGATTTAAAAACAAATAACAGTATCTTAAAATGAACTCGAAAGTGCACCGGGAGCCAGTGGAGGGAGGCCAGAATTGGCGATATGTGCTCCCTCTTTCGAGTCCCAGTTAAAAGGCGAGCAGCAGCATTCTGAACCAACTGGAGACGAGCCAGTGAAGAACGAGCAACACCAAAATAGAGCGCGTTACAGTAATCCAGCCTAGATGTAATAAAGGCATGGATTACTGTCTCAAAATGCTGCCGCTCGAGAATGGGCTTCACCTTCGCCAGCTTCCTTAGATGAAAGAATAGGTGCAGGAGTAGGCCATTCGGCCCTTTGAGCCAGCACCACCATTCAATGTGATCATGGCTGATCGTCCCCAATCAGTGCCCCATTCCTGCCTTCTCCCCATATCTCCTGACTCCGCTAATTTTAAGAGCCATATCTAGCTCTCTCTTGAAAGCATCCAGAGAACCGGCCTCCACCGCCCTCTGAGGCAGAGAAGTCCCCACACTCACCACTCTCTGTGAGAAAAAGTGTTTCCACGTCTCCGTTCTAAATGGCTTACTCTTTATTCATAAACTGTGGCCCCTGGTTCTGGACTAACCCCATTATCGGGAACATGTTTCCTACCTCCTAGTGTGTCCAAACGCTTAACAATCTTATATGTTTCAATAAGTAACGTCTCATCCTTCTAAACTCCAGAGTGTACAAAGCTGCTCTTTGCTGTATTTCTGTTCTGCACATGGGTGCTTGATGGGTGACATGGACAGGGTGGGCCGAAGGGCCTGTTTATGTGCTGTACAGTTTATAGATACAGTGCAGAAATTAACCCTTCGGCCCACCGAGTAGACGCCAACCAGCGATCCCCACCCATTAACATTAGCCTGCACACACTAGGGAAAATGTTACATTTTATACCAAGCCAATTAACGGACAAACCTGTACCTCTTTGGAGTGTGGGAGGAAACCGAAGATCTCGGTGAAAACCCACGCAGGTCACAGGGAGAACGTACAAGCTCCGTACAGACGGCACCCGTAGTCAGGGTCTCTGCCGCTGTAAAGCAGCAACTCTACCGCTGTGCCACCGTGAATTCTCTGAAAGTCTCCTTCCACCTTTTGCCACCCAAAGAGTCATAGAGTGATATAGTGTGTAAATAGGCCCATCGACCCAACTTGCCCACACCGATCTTGCCCACTTCCCCATCTACACCAGTTCCACTTGACTGCGTTTGGCCCATATCCCTCTAAACCCTGTCCCATCCATATACCCCTCTAATAGCTTCTCAAACACTGCCTCAACCACCTCCTCCAGCAGTTCGTTCCATACACTTACCACCCTTTATACGAAAACGTTTGGGTTGCTATATAATCTTTTCCCCTTCAACTTAAACCTATGTCCTCTGGTTATCCATTCTCCTAAACTGTGCAAGAGACTGTGCGTTTACCTGATCTATTCCTCTCATGATTTCGTACACACCATAAGATCACCCCTCATCTGCCTTCCAAGGAATAAAGTGCCAGCCTTGTTTTTGCCGCCAAAGTGGATAACCTCACATTTATCAACCTCTCCCTTGAGTCCTTGTGTCGTCGAGTCCTGGCAACATCCTCGTAACATCTTCTCTGCACCTTTTGTAGCTTGAAAAATATATGTTGACTATTTCCTCCTGCACTTAACTCACTTCCCCTTGAACCCTTCTCAGAGCAGCAGAGATGACGAACAGTTCAAAGTTGCTGGGAAGAGCTGTTTAGTTTACGGTAAATGTTGATCTAAAAATAGATCAAATTAGATTAGATTAGATTAGATTAATTAGATTAGATTCAACTTTATTGTCATTGCACAAATACAAGTACAGGTACAACAAAATGCAGTTTATGCTCTTTTTTTTCACACAGAGAGTGGTGAATCTCTGGAACTCTCTGCCACAGAGGGTAGTCGAGGCCAGTTCATTGGCTATATTTAAGAGGGAGTTAGATGTGGCCGTTGTGGCTAAGGGGATCAGGGGGTATGGAGAGAAGGCAGGTACGGGATACTGAGTTGGATGATCAGCCATGATCATATTGAATGGCGGTGCAGGCTCGAAGGGCCGAATGGCCTACTCCTGCACCTAATTTCTATGTTTCTATGTAGCATCTAATCAGAGTGCAAAGTAGTAAAAATACTGGTTAATACAATATGTACAAATGAGGATATATTGATCTAGTACATAGGCAAAAAAATATATACAGATAAAAGATAGCTAGCATCGGGCCTGTGAGTTCAGCAGGGTAATGGTGTTTTGGAAGAAGCTGGTCCTTAGCCTGCTGGTGCAAGACCTGAGGCTCCTGTACTAGCCTCCCTGATGGGAGGAGGGCAAATAGTCCATGGTTGGGGTGTGAGGGGTCCTTAATCATTTTGCCAGCCCGTCTCAGAAATGGCCTTTCAATGTCACTTGATGATCGATTCCTGCTTGCGATGCCTCCACAGTTGATCAGATATCCATCGCAGCCCCTTCATCAGTTCATAACTTGTGGGAGCAGAATTAGGCCATTCGGCCCATAAAGTCTACTGTGCCATTCAATCATGGCTGATCTGTCTCTCCCTCCTAGCCCCATAACTCCTGACATCCATATTAATCAAGAATCTATCAATCTCCACCTGAAAAATATCCACTGACTTGGCCTTGATTAACCACCCTCTGGCGAAGGAATTTCCTCTTCATCTCCTTCCTAATGGATCGTTCTTTAATTCAGAGGCTGTGACCTCTATTCCTAGACTCCCCTACTAGTGGAAATATTCTCTCCACACCCACACTATCCAGGTCTTAGCTTCACCCACGTGGACAAATATGTTCCTGCTTTCAATTAGAGAGGAGATGCACCTTGTTATAGGCGAGATGTTATTTTATAGGAAATATGTTGTGTAGCTGGAAAGTGTACAGAGAAGATTTATGAAGGTGTTGCCAGGACCAGAGGGTGTGGGCTGGAGGCAGAGGTTGCCTAGGCTGGGACTCTATTCCTTGGAACGCAGGAGGATGAGGGGTGATCTTATAGATGTGTCTAAGATCATGAGAGGGATAGATTGGGTAGTCTCTTGCCCAGAAGCTCTTGTCCAGAGTAGGTGAATCGAGGACCAGAGGACATAAGTTGGTGAAAGGGAAAAGATTTAACAGGAATCTGAGGGGTAACCTTTTCGTACAAAGGGTGGTGGGTGTATGGAATGTACTTGAGGCTGGGACTATCGCATCATTTAAGAAACAGTTAGACAGGTACATGGATAGGACAGGTTTGGAAAGATATGGACCAAGCACAGGCAAGTGGGACTAGTGTAGCTGGGACACGTTTGGCGGTGTGGGCAAGTTGGACCGCAGGGCCTGTTTCCGCACTGTATCACTCTATGACGCTCTATAAAAGGCCTGTCCGACCAACATGCAACTGCATGCAGCAAGCGTGACCTAATGTGGTCACTTGAGCTGTACGGCCTCGCGGGGCCGGTCCCACTTCGATCGCCGGAGCCGTATGGAGTTGTGCGGAGCTGGTCCCGACATCGTGCGGGGCTCTGGAAAACTGACACTGTCCAAATATTCTGCGGGGCAACGGCCTACCGGCCCGCAGCCGCATTGAGGCTCGACGGACGTGCGCAGCGTCTCGACGCCGTACGCAGCGCCTTGATGCCGTACGTCAAACGCGAACTTCCCGCGGACTTCACTTGAACTTCACGTCAACTCGTACGGGATCACTCGACCTCAGCGCGGCCCCCGCTTCCAGTTTGGTCACGCTTGCCGCATGCAGTCGCATGCTCGTGGGACAGGCCCTTAAGTGGAGGAGAGTGCTCTGTTTAAATCTCACTTGTTGCGGCAGCAATTAATGTTAGTAAGATTAAACGAGAACTTAACAGTTTGAAGTTTGATCGTTATTTTATGAGGAGTAACGTTGAGGGATTACGTGAAGAACCTCGCCAGGACGCATGCGTGTCATTCTTCAAAGCAGCGGTGTGAAATCACAGATAACTGTAATGACTAAACATAGTAAGATTAGAGAAGAGATACCAGTTGAGTATATGATCAAGGGTGGGAGCGGAGGGCACGTAATTCCTCAACGTTACTCCTCATAAAATAACGATCAAACTTCAAACTAGTAAGTTCTCGTTTAATCTTACTATTTTACTTCGGAGTCACGTGAGTGACTACGTGAAGATTTTAAAGCTCTGTGATTTCATGCCGTGGAAACGAGTCCATGCATCCCATCTGCCTTGATTATGGGGAGAATAGTGTTAACATCATTAGACATCAATACGATATTGAAAACCCAATGATAAATATATTAACACCAAATTATAGCCCCTATTTATGGGGTAAATTATATTACAGAACTTAAAATTGTTTCTGCAAATGTTCCAGGTTTAATGACTAGTTTGTTATAAAATCATTGGAAAGTTTTCTCCGTTGACCATCCTGCTGTCTTGAGGATTTGGTCCATAGGAACACCCAATTTCATAGCTGCCGATGTAGCGGCAGCCCTGGTGGAGTGAGATTTAAAATGCTAGTGTCTACTCCAGCCTTATTAGGACCTGTTTTAGCCATCGAGAGATGGTCTGGACTGTCACAGTGGCTGTTTGTAGCTGATTAAAAGTGACATTTCTTTCCCTCTGATGATCTTAGTATACTCCATATATAATAGTAAGTGTGTTACAATACAGAGACGATCATCTGTCGGGTATGCCCTGAATTCTGTTTTTAGGCCTGCTGACCCCTGTCGGTTCTGTTTGACTAATTCATTGATGTGAAAAGTTAAATTTCCAGATGAAATAGTCATGTTGTCCAGCCTTAGTTTCTGTAGCGACTGGACCCTTTGTGCCGTGACCAAGGCCATCAGCATGACTGTTTTCATAGTCAGTTTCTGTAGGGACAGAGCTGTAGCTGGAGACCAGTTTTTTAACATGGTCAGTACAATGCTCACATCCCATATTTGGGAGTACCTGGTTCTTGGGGGATTAACATTAAAATGCCCCTCATGAGTTTGGTTACCAGGGTGTGTCCCAACAGAATGCTGCTCTGTTCCTTGCCACAGGTATGTTGACAGAGCACTTCTGACGCAGTTGATGGCACCATGACTGAGCCTCTCATCGTAATGGAGGCTTGCCAGGAATTCCAGAACAGACGGGATGTTCATAGATCTGTGGGTGATCTTTCCTTTGTTACCGGATGGACCAGTAAATTAGGCCTATGATGGATGGTGATGCATGGTTCTAATGCATGATGCATGTCTAGTATCACCGTGAACCATGGTTGAGTAGGCCAATCGGATACTATCAAAATACCAGACGCAGAGTCTTGCTGTATTTTCCTTAATACCCAACTGATGAGGCAGAAAGGAGGGAATGCATAAATAAACAATTTCCCCCAATGCAGTGAAAATGCATCTGTTGCCGCTGCCCCAGGTGTGCTGTTTCTGGCCGAAGTAGTTTTTGGATGTTGCTTTTATGAGCCCCAGGGTTTTCGCCTCTTCGTCAAGTTCTTTGACTTGTTTTGATAAATCCCCTCCAAATAGTAGTATTGATGGTTTGGAGGTTCCAGGTTTGCAGAGGCCTGCAAATTTGTGGTCTAAAGCCGGTTGGATAGCACTTTCCCTAATATTGTTTAACTCGTATTGTGAGTTGCAGAGTAAAGCCAGTGCATCTTGGTGGTCTTGGGTCATGTTTTGCTCATTCAATGTGCGGGCAAAAGCCGTAATTCCTGCTGTTAGGACTGTTAAACCCCCTTTTCACAGGGCGACTTGACGCAAGAGGTAACCAGAGTTTAACATCGTGGGAACCTTGTGCGATAACAGTACAGCATTCGTGGACCACCGTGGTGCTAACGGCAGGTAATCGTGTAACTTGGGTACTCGGGAGAAAATTCAAACATGTTTGAATTTGTCCAAGAGTGACTTGTACACTTGTGGTTGAGCATTGCAACATTTTATGAACGTAGTGGCCAGTGCGATATCCGTAGTAACTCTTGCGGTCACCGTGGGAACTCCTGCGAACGGTGAACCCGGAAGTTGGATAGAGTGAATCCAGCCAGTTTGCTATTTACATACAAATCTAATAAAACTAGCTAACAAGCATTTCATTAATGTCAGTGTGTCTCTTTTTGTCTGAAAACAGTTTCTAACTGGAGGTACTCCGCGGGCCAGGCAGCATCTACGGAGGGAAATTGACAGGCGAGCCTTTCCTCAGGCTGCCTTATCTCTCTAACCCCCCCCAACTCCCACCCACCACACACAAAATGCTGGAGAAAAACTCAGCGGGTGCAGCAGCATCTATGGAACGAAGGAAATAGGCAACGTTTCGGCCCGAAAAGTTGCTTATTTCTTGTGTATGTGTCGGAAGGAACAGCAGATGCCGGTTTAAAGAGAATGAGTTCGACGGCAGGCAGCATCTTTGGGGAGAAGGAATGGGTGACATTTCGGGTCGAGACCCTTCTGATATGCTGCTTGTCCCGCTGAGCTACATGTTGTGTCTATCTTCGTTTTAATCCAGCATCTGCAGTTCCTTCCTGGCCGAACCCGATTGAAAGATGAGAGGCTGGGCGATAGAAATCATTAATTTAATTAAATAACTAGATACCTGTCTAATCATATCTACAGGATTGTACAGGCTAGATGGAGGAAGAATGTTCCCGATGTTGGGGGAGTCCGGAACCAGGGTCCCAGTTTTACAGTCTACCGTGGGAACTCTTTAATTACAGCGGGAAACCTTCAGTTTCCCAGGGGGTCGGGACGGGACTGGAGTTGGGAGGGAAAGGTGGGGGAGTCGAGGGAGAGGAGGGGGAGACAGATGGGGGTGTCTTCATTTACTGGCGGTGGGTGTCTGTCACTGAAACAGGCAGGTGAGATTTCGCATCCACCTTGTGTGTGCCTCTCTCTCTCTCTCTCTCTCTCTCTCTCTCTCTCTCCCTCCCTCACTCTCTCTCTCAGGCATGAATGGAGAGCGAGAGCATTTACGGAGGGAAATGGACAGGCGACCCATTCTTCAGGCTGCCTTATGTCTCTCCGCCCCCCCCCCCTCCCCCCAACTCCCACCCACACACACGAATGCTGGAGAAACTCAGCGGGTGCAGCGGGGCCGAAACGTTGTCTATTTCCTTCGTTCCATAGATGCTGCTGCTGCACCCGCTGAGTTTCTCCAGCATTCGCGGGTGGGGGGGGGGGTTGGGGGGGGGGGGGGAGAGACATAAGGCAGCCTGAAGAATGGGTCGCCTGTCCATTTCCCTCCGTAAATGCTGCCTGGCCCGCGGAGTTCCTCCATTCATGCCTGTGTGAGAGTGAGGGAGGGAGAGAGAGAGAGAGAGAGAGAGAGAGGTACACACACAAGGTGGATGTGAAATCTCACATGCCTGTTTCAGTGACCCTGTCTCTCTCCCCCCCGAACTCCCACCCACACACGCGAATGATGGAGAAACTCCGCGGGTGCAGCAGCATCTATGGAACGAAGGAAATAGACAACGTTTCTGCCCCGCTGCACCCACTGAGTTTCTCCAGCATTCGCGTGTGTGGGTGGGAGTTGGGGGGGGGGGGGGAGGGGGGGAGAGACATAAGGCAGCCTGAAGAATGGGTCGCCTGTCCATTTCCCTCCGTAAATGCTGCCTGGCCCGCGGAGTTCCTCCAGTCATGCCTGTGTGAGAGGGAGGGAGGGAGAGAGAGAGAGAGAGAGAGAGAGAGAGCGAGGCAGTCCTAGTCAGTCCTTTGAAGATAGACACCAGTTGCTTGGAGCAACTCAGCGGGACAGGCAGCATCTCTGGAGAGAAGGAACGGGTGGCGTTTCGGGTCGAGAGCCTTCGTCAGACTGAAAGTTTCACCTCTCAGTAGATCATAAAATAACACAATCATCACGGTCAATGTGAGACACAGTCTTTATTCATATTTGACAAAATAAAAAGACGACTTCTTGCACATATTGAGAGAAGGTGCATCACACCAAACAACATTTGTCTAAAAAAACACAGATTATTCTTCAGCTCATTAAAGAGCTCGGGTGAAAAAAACCAATATAGTGTCTGACAACAAAGTAACCATTTGTGCCACGTGATTAACTACACTACAGTCCACGATGTTCATTCACGATTAACGGGAAAGATCGGGAGACGGACAAGTCACTCGCAAAAATGACAGAATTGCCGAGTACCGTGGGAACTCTTTACTCTACCCCCGTTATATCGTGTGATACCGTGCTAGACCACGACCACTCCACTCTGGCTACATCTTGCGTCAAGTCGCCCCGTGAAAACTAGCCATTAGGACTTTCTGTATTTTTAAGTCCCTGGTTCTAATTGATGCCCCGACATGTTTCCAGATGCACTGGTTGACACTGGGAACATTTAACGACTTGGAGTTCCCTGGTGGTAAGTGTCGTGCCGTGGTGTCCGATAATGCCTGTCCCTGTAGTTGGTTAAAAGACATGTAGTCAATGCTTGCCGCTATTTTCGGCTCCAGGTTTAGGCCAGTTTGGTCGGGTTGGATAAACTGGGACACCATATCCAACATGTTTTCTTTCACCCCAGGCATACTAGGGGTATGTTGATCACTCCCCTCTTCAGGGTCAGCCCAGAATTGATCCTCCTTGCTCCCCTCCGATGAGGGAGAAACACTGTGCAGCCCCACAAGGGGTACTGCCCACTGTGGCTAGCCTCCATCTCCCGGAGCCTGCCACTTTGGAGTATTTCCTCCAGCAGCCGCTCCAACTGCTCTCTTATGCTCTCGGGCATAGGCCACTTGCGGCTGCTGCTGATCCTGCAGCCGCTCCAACCGGCCCCAATGCTCACGGGCACTGGCCGCTCACGGCTGCTCCTGTTCCCTCAACCGCTCCAACCGGCTCCAATGCTCGCGGGCACTGGCCTTCGTGGCTGCTTTTGTTCCCCGCTCCCAGCCGCTCCAACCGGCTCCAATGCGCACGGGCAATGGCCGCTCGCGGCTATTCATTTGGGCTCATCGGAGTCAACGACTCTGTTAGTTTTTTGCTTCGCTCTATCGCCCGGCCGTGGCCGGTGCTGGAGCGAAGTCGGGCACAGCTGTTCCCATTACGGGAGATTGGCGTGCCGTTGGCTGCTGCTGCCGGCTGCCCGCAACTCCGCGATTCTCTCCCCGCCAGCTCTCTCGCAGCCTTCGTGGATCTGGTCCATGTCTCCACCTGTAAGGTAAGTGGAAGGAATGCAGAGTCTCCTTACCTGCTATTCCCGGCTTTCAAATTCTGCCGCTAAGAGAACATCGTTCCCCCTGCTGTGACTCGTTGCAATGCGTGTAGCGATATGACACGCATGCATCCTGGCGGGGTACTTCACGTAGTCACTCACGTGACTCCGAAGTAAAATCATCCATTGGCTGTCTCTGAACAGGAAGCGCTTAGCAAAGTGCAACGGGAATAGTGTCCAACTGATCAAAATCTGGGCCGTGTTTCCCTGTGGCAACGAGTCAAATCAACTGGATTGTCAAGCATGCTGTGCAGAAAGATGTGGTTAACTCTGGCTTGACACGGTGTTCCATATTCACAGCAGCTTTGAGTTTGGGCTGGAGGGAACATAAAATACACGGAACACATAGAAACATAGAAAATAGGTGCTGGACGAGGCCATTCGGCCCTTCGAGCCAGCGCCGCCATTCATTGTGATCATGGCTGATCGTCCCCTATCAATAACCCGTGCCTGCCTTCTCCCCATATCCCTTGACTCCACCAGCCCCTAGAGCTCTATCTAACTCTCTCTTAAATCCATCCAGTGACTTGGCCTCCACTGCCCTCTGTGGCAGGGAGTTCCACAAATTCACAACTCTCTGGGTGAAAAAGTGTTTTCTCTGTCAGCATTAGTACCATCCACCCACGTTTCCCAGCTCCTCAAAACCCAAGTTGTCAGGTAGAGATTGTGAGGTGAGGTGAGGTGAGGTGAGGTGAGGTGAGGTTTTCACCGTTTTGGTTGCAGACTTGAACCAAACACCACTTTCCATCCCCCCCCCCCCCCCCCCCCCCCCGTCCACCCCCCCCCCCCAACACCACCGCCAAGTCAGTTACATCTCCGTGATAATTTTCATCACTGACATGAGTGCGCAGGCAAAGTAGGCGATCGCAAAGAGACGTGAGGAACTGCAGAAGCTGCTTTACCGCAAAAAAAAACACACATGCACGGATGCCTGGAGTAACTCAGTGGGCCAGGCAGCATCTTCGGAGAACATGGATAGGTGACTTTCACGCATTCACTTGATGTTTTCATGGAGGCCAATTCACTGAATGTTTTCAAGAGAGAGTTAGATTTAGCTCTTAGAGCTAAGGGAATCAAGGGATATGGGGGAAAAGCAGGAACGGGGTACTGTTTTTAGATGATCAGCCATGATCATAGAAACATAGAAAATAGGTGCAAGAGTAGGCCATTCGACCCTTCGAGCCTGCACCGCCATTCACCTCAAGGCCTCAACTACCTTCTGTGGCAGAGAATTCCACAGATTCACCACTCTCTGTGTGAAAAATGTTTTTCTCATCTCGATCCTAAAAGACTTCCCCCTTATCCTTAAACTGTGACCCCTTGTTCTCGACTTCCCCAACATCGGGAACAATCTTCCTGCATGTAGCCTGTCCAACTCCTTAAGAATTTTGTAAGTTTCTATAAGATCCCCCCTCAATCTTCTAAATTCTAACGAGTACAAGCCGAGCTTATCCAGTCTTTCTTCATATGAAAGTCCTGACATCATATTGAATAGTGATGCTGGCTCGAAGGGCCAAATGGCCTACTCCTGCTATTTTTCGATGATTCAATGTTTCTATGGTTCTACGCACTCAACCCTAAACTTTAGACCAGGTTGCCCGTCACTGCGTGAAATATTTAATTTGTTCATAAAAGGACAGCCTTTGAATGGCCTGTATCATTGCAGTCTGCAGTTGAATATTATGCCTGACTTCTGCCCTTGTGCTCTCTCCACAGGGAATTTTTCCTGCCTCTATCATTCACATCAAACATGCAACCGTTGAACTCAGAGGGTGAGTCTCTTTGCTTGGTCCAAGTCTGGTGAATGAACGATAAGTTGCTCCTGTGCTTCTGATTTTGACCCTGGGCCGTTTACAATGCTTGCTATGAGTTGACCTCACAGGAACTCATGGGTGGAACAGTACAAAATAGTGGTGGCTATCCCTTGAGGTCGAGGATGATAGTCCACGTTCTGTTGGTTTTATGGACTCTCAGGTGGATTATGCGTAGCTTTACGCTGCGAATGAAGACGCCTGTGCGTGTGTGTGTTTAATGTGTACTTGATGTTACACTCCAAGAAGCACACGGTCCTTCACAAATCATTCAACTAATTCCAATGGCAAGGGAACCAAGATGATTGGAGCTGATAGATCTGTTGCAGCCTTCACCCGCCTTCACAGCCGTTGAGTTCAAGATAATTTAATCTGCCTGGTCTGCAGTTGAGGCCTTGTAGGTTGGATCGTTCTTAGTCTGGACCCTCATCCTCAACCTTGGGTGGCCCTAGCAGTAGATCATGGAATAGTGGTGTATAGGGTTTGGAGTCTGAAGAATCTGAAGACATTGTGGGTTAAGGGCCTGTTCTTGTGTTATACTGTTCGATGTTCTATGTTCTTTTTTATGTTGCCCTCCAGTGCAAATTCAAAGCTCCTCTGAATGAGGCACTGTGTAGTAAGCAGCTGCAGATGCTGGTTTACACTGAAGATAGACTCAAAAAGCTGGAGTAACTCAGCGGGTCAGGCAGCATCTCTGGAGACAAGGAATAGGTGATGTTTCGCGTTGAGACCCTTATTCAGACTGAGAGTCATAGAAACATAGAAACATAGAAAATAGGTGCAGGAGTAGGCCATTCGGCCCTTCGAGCCTGCACCGCCATTCAATATGATCATGGCTGATCATCCAACTCAGTATCCTATACCTGCCTTCTCTCCATACCCCCTGATCCCTTTAGCCACAAGGGCCACATCTAACTCCCTCTTAAATATAGCCAATGAACTGGCCTCAACTACCTTCTGCGGCAGAGAATTCCACAGATTCACCACTCTCTGTGTGAAAAATGTTTTTCTCATCTCGGTCCTAAAAGACTTCCCCCTTATCCTTAAACTGTGACCCCTTGTTCTGGAGTCAGGCGAAAGGGAGATATAAACGGTGATCATAATAATCATAATCATACTGTATTACTGTGAGGAAGATGCTAGGAGTCTGCAAGGTGACTTGGATAGGCTGGGTGAGTGGGCAAATGCATGGCAGATGCAGTATAATGTGGATAAATGTGAGGTTATCCACTTTGGTGGCAAAAACAGGGAGTAGACTATTATCTGAATGGTGGCCGACTAGGAAAAGGGAAGATGCAACGAGACCTGGGTGTCATGGTACACCAGTCATTGAAAGTAGGCATGCAGGTGCAGCAGGCAGTGAAGAAGGCGAATGGTATGTTAGCATTCATAGCAAAAGGATTTGAGTATAGGAGCAGGGAGGTTCTACTGCAGTTGTACATGGCCTTGGAGAGACCACACCTGGAGCATTGT
The DNA here is from genome assembly GCF_028641065.1 of Leucoraja erinaceus. Classification (NCBI taxonomy): domain Eukaryota; kingdom Metazoa; phylum Chordata; class Chondrichthyes; order Rajiformes; family Rajidae; genus Leucoraja; species Leucoraja erinaceus. Next base: position 109,100 of record NW_026575605.1, read on the forward strand.
GTACAGTTTTGGTCTCCTAATCTGAGGAAAGACATTCTTGCCATAGAGGGAGTACAGAGAAGGTTCACCAGACTGATTCCTGGGATGGCAGGACTTTCATATGAAGAAAGACTGGATAGACTCGGCTTGTACTCGTTAGAATTTAGAAGATTGAGGGGGGATCTTATAGAAACTTACAAAATTCTTAAGGGGTTGTACAGGCTAGATGCAGGAAGATTGTTCCTGATGTTGGGGAAGTCCAGAACACGGGGTCACAGTTTAATGAAAAGGGGGAAATCTTTTAGGACCGAGATGAGAAAAACATTTTTCTGTGGAATTCTCTGCCACAGAATGTAGTTGAGGCCAGTTCATTGACTTTATTTAATAGGGTTAGATGTGGCCCTTGTGGCTAAAGGGATCAGGGGGTATGGAGAGAAGGCAGGTACGGGATACTGAGTTGGATGATCAGCCATAATCACAATGAATGGTGGTGCTGGCTCGAGGGGCTGAATGGCCTACTCCTGCACCTATTTTCTATGTTTCTATGTTTCTTTTTTTTTTTATTTTTTTTTTTATTTTTTTTTTTTTTAGAAGTACGGTAAATTACAATTCTACACAACACATATATCTTGATACATTTTTTATACCGCTTCATTTTTTTTTTTTTTTTAGAGCTTTAAGAAAAAAAGTAGAAGTTAGGAAAGTAAAGAAAGTGCAAGAGAATCGTGCAGTGCGAGAGTGTAAGGAAAAGAAAGCCCCTTAGGAAAGAAGTTAGAGAAGGAAGTAAAGTGAGAAAATAGACCCTAGAAAGAAAAGAAGGAGAAAGTAGAAACAATCGCTCTATTATAACATTAAACTCCGCAGAGAGGGGACTACCAACCAAGTCTGTTTTTGTTATTTTACCTCCCGTTACCAGGTCCTGATTCTGTTTCTATGTTTCTATGTTTCTATTAGCCAAGTATGTTTTGTAACATACGAGGAATTTGATTTGCCATACAGTTATATCAATAAAACGCAACAAAACAGACATAATACATCTTAACATGAACATCCACTGCAGTGACTCCTCCACATTCCTCACTGTGATGGAAGGCAAAAAAAAGTTCAATCTCTTCCCTTCTTTGTTCTCCAGAGAGATATAGAATAATGAATGAAAGATATGCAAACAAGTAACAATGATAAAGGAAACAGGCCATTGTTAGCTGTGGGCTGGGTGAAAACGGGTTACAAACAATGAGACTCCACAAGACGACTTTGAAGCTGGTATGATGATTGGGGGAGGGATGGAGGGAGAGGGAATGCAAGGGTTACTTGAAGTTACACTGGGTTGTAATCTCAAACACCTTTACCTATTTCATCACTTCTGGCTGTCTGGCTTCCACAGCCTCCAACCTTATAATTTCCCAGCCCGCACAGATCGTTTTTATCTTCTCCTCAAAATCCACAAACGCAACTGCCCTGGCAGACCCGTTGTTTTTGCCTGCTCCTGTGCCACGGAAATGATTTCCACGTACTTCGACTCCATCCTATCCCCACTGGTCCAGTCTCTCCCGGCCAATGTCCAAGACACCTCACAAGCCTCACTGCGGCTTAATTGGTTAAGTGGCAATAAATGCAAACGTGAACTTCAAGCCCTTCGTCTCTTCAATGACTTCCGCATTCCGAGCCTCCCGCTCCCTCATCTTTACTATGGATGTTCAGTCACTCTACACCTCCATCCCCCACCAGGAAGGCATTGAAGCCCTCCATTTCTTCCTCGACCGCAGAACCATCCAATTTCCCTCTATTAACACTCCACTGTCTAGCAGAACTGGTCCTCACCCTGAACAACTTCTCCTTTGACTCCTCCCACTTCCTCCTAGTCCAAGGTGTAGCTATGGGCTCCCGCATGGGCCCCAGCTATGCCTGCCTCTTTGTCGGGTATGTCGAATAATCCCTGTTCCAGGTGTACACTGGCCCTATCCCCGAACTCTATCTCCGTTACATTGATGACTGCATCAGTGCTACCTCCTGCACCCATGCAGAACTCATAGACAACATCAGTTTCACCACCCCTTTCCACCTTCCGCAGAGACCGTTCCCTCCGCAACTCCCTGGTTAACTCAGATTCAGATTCAGATTCAATTTTAATTGTCATTGTCAGTGTACAGTACAGAGACAACGAAATGCATTTAGCATCTCCCTGGAAGAGCGACATAGCAAACTATTTGAAAAAAAAAATAATAAGTGTCCGGGGGGGTGGTGATTGGGGGGTGGTGATTGGCAGTCACCGAGGTACGTTGTTTAGTAGAGTGACAGCCGCCGGAAAGAAGCTGTTCCTCGACCTGCTGGTTCGGCAACGGAGAGACCTGTAGCGCCTCCCGGATGGTAGGAGGGTAAACAGTCCATGGTTGGGGTGAGAGCAGTCCTTGGCGATGCTGAGCGCCCTCCGCAGGCAGCGCTTGCTTTGGACAGACTCAATGGAGGGGAGCGATCGAGGAACCGGTGATGCGTTGGGCAATTTTCACCACCCTCTGCAATGCCTTCCGGTCGGAGACAGAGCAGTTGCCATACCATACTGTGATACAGTTGGTAAGGATGCTCTCGATGGTGCAGCGGTAGAAGTTCACCAGGATCTGAGGAGACAGATGGACCTTCTTCAGTCTCCTCAGGAAGAAGAGACGCTGATGAGCCTTCTTGATCAGAATAGAGGTATTGTGGGTCCAAGAGAGGTCATCGGAGATGTTGACTCCCTGGAACCTGAAGCTAGAAACACGTTCCACCTCCGTCCCGTTAATGTGGATGGGGGTGTGCGTGCCGCCTCTGGACTTCCTGAAGTCTACAATGAGCTCCTTGGTCTTCTTGGAGTTAAGGGCCAGGTTGTTGTCAGCGCACCATGCTGCTAAGTGCTGGACCTCCTCCCTGTAGGCCAGCTCATCGTTGTTGCTGATGAGGCCAATCACCGTTGTATCATCTGCATACTTGATGATGGTGTTAGTACCATGTACAGGTGTGCAGTCATAGGTGAAGAGGGAGTAGAGGAGGGGGCTCAGCACACAGCCCTGAGGAACGCCGGTGTTCAGGGTGAGGGTTGAAGAGGTGTGCTTGTCTAACCTCACAGACTGGGGTCTGTTGGTTAGAAAGTCCAGTTTCCAGTTGCAGAGGGAGGGGTCGATGCCCAGGTTACCGAGTTTGGTGATCAGTTTTGATGGAATAATGGTGTTGAATGCTGAGCTGTAATCGATGAACAGCATTCTTACATAAGTGTCTCTGTTGTCGAGGTGGGAGAGGGCGGAGTGAAGTGCCGTTGAGATGGCATCCTCCGTACTCCTGTTCTTGCGGTAGGCAAACTGATAGGGATCCAGTGTGGGGGGTAGGCAGCTTTTGAGGTGTGCCAGGACCAGCCTCTCGAAGCACTTGGTGATGATGGGGGTAAGTGCAACTGGGCGGAAGTCGTTGAGGCTTGCCGCAGTTGAGTGTTTTGGCACTGGCACGATGGAGGTGGCTTTAAGGCAAGTGGGGATAACTGCTTGGCAAGTGACAGGTTGAAGATGTCAGTCCAGACGTCTGTCAGCTGCGCAGCACAGGCACTGAGCACGCGCCCGGGGATGCCGTCAGGGCCAGCAGCCTTACGTGCATTAGTCCTACTCAGTGCCACGTACACGTCGTAGGGGGTGAGTGTGAGCGGTTGGTGATCGGCAGGTAGCACAGCCTTGATGGCTGTCTCTAGATTGTCCCTGTCGAAGCGGCCATAGAAGTGATTAAGCTCCTCAAGGAAGGAGGCGTCGCTGGATGTGGGGGTGATGTTGGAGGGTCTGTAGTCCGTGATGGCCTGGATGCCTTGCCACATGCGTCGGGGGTCGGAGTTGTTGTTGAAGTGCTCCTCAATCCTGAGCTTATGGCAGTGCTTGGCCTTCCTGATGCTCCTCTTCAGGTTAGCCCTGGATGAACTGTAGGCTCGAGCATCGCCTGACCTGAAAGCGGTGTCCCGTGCTTTCAGCAGTAGCCTGACCTCGCTGTTCATCCATGGCTTCTGATTCGGGTATATGGCCACCTGTTTGAGGGAGGTGACACTATTGATGGTGGAGTTTATAAAGTCCAGAACAGAGGATGTGTAGGAATCAATGTCCGTGTGAGAGTCAAGGGTGGCCTGGGCTGCAAACGCCTTCCAGTCAGTGTTTCCAAAACACTGCTGAAGTGTGAAGTCCGCTTCCTCTGACCAGACTTTAACTGTCCTCACAGTTGGTTTAACCCGTCTGATGAGTGGGGAGTACTTAGGGAGCAGGAACAATGAGACGTGATCAGACTGACCAAGGTGGGGGAGGGGGATGGCTTTGTAAGCTTCAGCTCATCCCTTCCCACCCAAACTGCCCCCTCCCCAGGTACCTTCCCCTGCAACCGCAGAAGTTTCAACATCTGTCCCTTACCTCCTCCCTCGACTCTGTCCAGGGACCCCGACAGTCCTTTCAGGTGAGGCAGAGGTTCACTTGCACCTCCTCCACTGTATCCGTTGTTCAAGATGTGGACATACATCGATGAGACCAAACGCAGACTGGGCGATCATTTCATGGAAAACCTTCGCTCAGCCCGCCTGAACCAATCTGATCTCCCAGTTGCTGGACACTTTAATTCTCCTTCCCATTCCCCACACAGACCTCTCTGTCCTCGGTCTCCTCCATTGTCAGAGTGAGGCTAAATGCAAATTGGAGGAACAGCATCTCATATTTCACTCGGGCAGCTTACAGCCCAGTGGTATGAATATTGATTTCACTCACTTCAGGTAGCCCCGGCATTCCCTCTCTCTCTATCCCTCCCCCACCCAAGTTGCACCAGCTTCTCGTTCTCACCCAACACACAGCTTCATCATCATTACTTTTTTGAACATCTTTCATTCATTGTTGTTTATCTCTCCGCATCATCGTCTAGATCTCTCGTTTCCCTTATCCCTAACCAGTCTGAACAAGGGTCTCGAGCTGTTTGTGTCTATCTACTGGGTTGCAAGCTGCTTAAGCAAAATACTGCATGAGATGCTGTTCCTCCAATTTGCATTTGGCTTCACTCTAAAGCCCCTGTTCCACTTACGTGTCCTTGGCACGCTAATTACGCGACGGTCTGGAGCTCGTGACGTCATTTGAAGATGGACACAATGCTGAAGTAACTCAGCGGGACCGGCAGCATCCCTGGAGAGAAGCAATGGGTGACGTTTTGTGTCGAGACTCTTCTTCACTGAAAAGAAGGGTCTTGACCCGAAACGTCACCCATTGCTTCTCTCCAGAGATGCTGCCGGTCCCGCTGAGTTACTCCAGCATTTTGCGTCCATCTTCAATTTTCTTGTCCCCGATCTGGGAGTAGAAGTGGGGGCGGATCCGGACCACAACGGCCGTGAGCCCCAGGCCGAGTTTGGCGATCGTTTGCCCGCTTCTGCTGCTGTTGGAGGTGAGACGTTGCGTCGCACCAGGGTCTTGGGCCTGTCCCACTTTGGCCGTCAGTTCCGCGACAGGCCGTTGGCGCGCGAAGATTTCATTCACTAGAAAAATATCGGAGCCCCGCGCGATACCGTGCACAACTACATACCCCTCCGCAAGTACGAGGTCGTGTAATTTGCATGCCAAGGACACGTAAGTGGGACAGGTCCTTAACAATGGAGAGGAGAACTCGTTCAATAAAATATTATTTAATTATTATTCATATTAATCAATGATTATTATTTAATAGTGCTTTAAATAAAATAAAATAAAATAAAATAAAATACATAACATCTAACAAATAAGCTTTTAAAGAATAAGCAGAATTCTGAAAGATATTTAGGAAAGAACTGCAGATGTTGGTTTAAATCGAAGGTAGGCACAAAATGCTGGAGTAACTCAGCGGGACAGGCAGCATCTCTGGAGAGAAGGAATGGGTGACGTTGGTCTCGAGAGAAGGAAATCTCGCCTTTTCCTTCTCTCCAGATATGCTGCCTGTCCCGTTGTGTTACTCCAGCATTTTGTGTCTACCCAGGAAGAATATTTCATGACAGGGTTTGTTTTATTAATGTTTGTGTTTTTGTGTTGAACTTTATGTTTTTTTTTAATTTTCAAGAAAACAAGAGAATATCATTTCCACGGAGATGCCCCTGGTACAAGAAATCACAACCACCTTGAGGGAGTGGTCAAATATCTGGAAACAGCTGTATGTGGTGAGTAGCAATGTCCACATCTTCATACTTGTACACAGCCGTGAATCTTTTGATATGGCAGGGTGTTGGCACAGCTGTAGAGTTGCTGCCTTACAGAGTCAGAGAACCGCATCCGATCCTGACTACGGGCGCTGTCTGTACGGAGTTTGTACGTTCTCCCGCGTGGGTTTTCTTCGCGTTCTTCGGCTTTCCCCCAATGCTCCAATGACGTCCTTTATTTCTGAGGCAATGACATCTGGTCCGAGACTCCCCCACTAGTGGAAACATCCTCTCCACATCAACTCTATCCAGGCCTTGGTTGGCACGGGTGAATCAAGCTGGAAGGCCAATATCTGTAAACATTAGCTACATATGCACTGTACTGTATGTTGTGCATATGGGTGTGATAGTTGTCTTAAAATGTCCCCTCTGCCAAGAAACACGAAAACAGGGAATCACACGGTGGCGCAGGTTCCTGGTTTCCACATTTTGTACGCTGCACTGCAAAAGTATCTCAAGGTATGCTTACTTGGCAATAGACAATAGTGCAGGAGTAGGCCATTTGGCCCTTCGAGCCAGCACCGCCATTCAATGTGATCATGGCTGATCATCCACAATCAGTACCCCGTTCCTGCCTTCTCCCCATATCCCCTGACTCCGCTATTTTTAAGAGCCCTATCTAGCTCTCTCTTGAAAGTATCCAGAGAACCGGCCTCCACCGGCCTCCACCGCCCTCTGAGGCAGACAATTCCACAGACTCCCCGCTCTCTGTGAGAAAAAGTGTTTCCTCATCTCCGTCCTTATTCTTAAACTGTGGCCCCTGGTTCTGGACTCTCCCAACATCGGGAACATGTTTCCTGCCTCTAGTGGGCCCAAGCCCTTAATAATCTTATATCTTTAGGAAATCTTATATGTTTCAATGAGATACCCTCTCATCCTTCTAAACTCCAGTGTACATGCCCAGCCGCTCCATTCTCTCAGCATATGACAGTCTTGCCATCCCGGGAATTAACCTTGTAAACCTACGCTGCACTCCCTCAATAGCAAGAATGTCCTTCCTCAAATTAGATTATTCTAATCAAATTTCTCCGGCATTTTTGCCTACCGTCGAATTTTCCAGCATCTGCAGTTCTTTCTTAAACACTACACAATCCAATACAACATGAACATCAACCAAGGTGGAATCAACATTCTTCACCGTGGTGGAAGGCAATAACGTTCAGTCAGTCCTCCTCCTTTGTTGATCCATGGTTGGGATCATGAACCCTCCGCAGGTCACGGGGAGAAGGTACAAACTCTGTACAGACAGCACTCATAGTCCGGATGGAACCCGGGTGGGTCCCTGGCGCTGTGAGGCAGCAACTCTATCACTGTGCCACTGTGCTGCCCCCTGGTGCATGGGACGTTGAAGTATAATTGAATCCTCATCCACATCGGCCATATCAAGGCTGCTGAAGAAGATGATGCAGGAAGGTTTTATACAAGAGACAAGCCCTTCACCTGATACAATGCCCAGGACTTGCCACGTCCCATCACCATGGGTACTGCGGAATCCCCTGAGACTCGAGGCTTTATCCGCAGAGCTACAGAGCAGAAATGTGTCTTGATTTTTAACCTTCAATGAATATTTCATATTGTCTCAAATGAGCTGTGGTGACGATGTGTTTTTATACTTAACCTTAAATACGGCTGAGGCAAGAAATGTATTCACCGATCCTTGCCAAGTTCCGATTAATTTTACCTTAGTTTAGTTTAGAGATGCCGGCCAGTGACCCCCACACACTAGCACTATCCTTGCGGGCAATTTACAAACGTACCGAAGCCAATTAACCTACAAACACGGGGACTTCTTCGAAGTGTGGGAGGAAACCAGAGCATCCCGGGGAAAACCAACTGGTCACAGGGAGAAAGTACAAATGCCGTACAGGCAAGCACCCGTAGTCAGGATCGAACCTGGGTCTCTGGCGATGAAAGGCAGCAACTGCCAGCTGAGTGATTTTGCTGCTTACTTATTGAATCAATCAGGAAATATTTTATGTGTTTAAGAAGGAACTGCAGATGCTGGAGAAACGAAGGTACACAAAAAAGCTGGAGAAACTCAGCGGGTGCAGCAGCATCTATGGAGCGAAGGAAATAGGCAACGTTTCGGGCCGAAATTCTTCTTCAGACTGATCGGGGGCGGGGGTGGGTGGGGACAAGAAAGGAAAAAGGAGGAGGAGCCCGAAGGCTGGGGGATGGGAGGAGACAGCAGGGGGACTGAGGAAGGGGAGGAGACAGCAAGGACTAACAAAATTGGGAGAATTCGATGTTCATGCCCCCAGGATGCAGACTCCCCAAAACGGAATATGAGGTGCTATTGAATATGAGGAAATATTTTATGATAGATTCTATGATATTAATGATTTGGATGAAGGAATTAGGAGCAACACTAGCAAGTTTGCGGATGACACAAAGCTGGGTGGCAGTGTGAACTGTGAAGAGGATGTTAGGAGGTTGCAGGGTGACCTGGACAGGTTGGGTGAGTGGGCAGATGCGTGGCAGGTTGCAGTATAATATAGATAAATGTGAGGTTATACACTTTGGCGGCAAAAACAAGGGGGCAGATTATCATCTCAATGGGGTTAGGTTAGGTAAGGGGGAGGTGCAGCGAGACCTGGGTGTCCTTGTACACCAGTCACTGAAAGTTTGCGTGCAGGTACAGCAGGCAGTGAAGAAAGCTAATGGAATGTTGGCCTTCATAACAAGAGGATTTCAGTATAGGAGTAAAGAGGCTCTTCTGCCGTTGTATAGGGCTCTGGTGAGATCACATCTGGAGTATTGTGTACAGTTTTGGTCTACAGTATCTAACTCTCGCTTTGGCCTCCACTGCCTTCTGAGGCGGAGAATTCCACAGATTCACCACTCTCTTCACAAAAAGTTTTCCTCATCTTCATTCTAAATGGCTTACCCCTTATTCTTAAACTGTGGCCCCTGGTTCTGGACTCCCCCAACATCGGGAACATGCTTCCTGCCTCTAGCGTGTCCAAACCCTTAATAATCGTATATGTTTCAATGAGATCTCCTCTCATCCTTCTAAATTCCAGTGTGTACAAGCCCAGCCGCTCCATTCTATGACCATATGATAGTCCCGCCATCCCTGGAATTAACCTTGTGAACCTATGTTGCACTCCCTCAATAGCAAGAATGGAGACCAAAACTGCACAGAATACTCCAGGTGTGGTCTCACTAGGGCCTTGTACAATTACAGAAGGACCTCTTTGCTCCTATACCCAACTCCTCATGTTAAGAAGGCCAACATGCCATTCGCTTTCTTCACTGCCTGCTCTACCTGCATGCTTACTTACAGTGACTGATAAATAAGGACCCCCAGATCTTGTTGTACTTCACCTTTTCCCAACTTGATAGTAATCTGCCTTCCTGTTTTTGCCACCAAAGTGGATAACCTCACATTTATCCACATTAAACTGCATCTGCCACACATCTGCCCACTCACCCAACCTGTCCAAGTCACCCTGCAACCTCCAGATTACTTATAACAGATAACAAACCTGATCCCCAGGTTGTTAAACACTTTAACTCCCCTCCCATTCCCACACTGACTTTTCTGTCCTGGGCCTCCTCCATTGTCAGAGTGAAGCCGAATGCAAATTGAAGGAACAGCACCTCATATTTTGCTTGGGCAACTTACACCCCAGCAGTATGAACATTTACTTTTCTAACTACAAGTAATCCTTGCCTTTCCTCTCTCTCCATCAATCCCCCTTCCCAGTTCGCCGACCAGTCTGACTTAATTAAATTCGATCTTTGTCATCTACTCGTACCTAACAATGATTTATACAACATATTCCTTGATCGGCATCTCCTTTGATATCTCGTTTTCACTCCCTACCCTTCCTTATCGCTGTGACCCCCTCCACACTGTCCTATCCCACACACTATCCTACTCACTAGAAACTCTGTACATACAAGCACCCATAGTCAGGATTGAACCTGTGTCTCTGGCGCTGAAAGGCGTATATTGAAACGTAAAAGATTATTAAGGGTTTGGACACTCTAGAGGCAGGAAACATGTTCCCGATGTTGGGGGAAGTCCAGAACCAGGGGCCAAAGTTTAAGAATAAGGAGCCATTTAGAACGGAGACGAGGAAACACTTTTTCACACAGAGAGTGGTGACGTCTGTGGAATTCTCTGCCTCAGAGGGCGGTGGAGGCAGGTTCTTTGGATAATTTCAAGAGAGAGCTAGATAGGGCTCTTAAAGATAGCGGAGTCAGGGGATATGGGGAGAAGGCAGGAACGGGGTACTGATTGGGGATGATCATCCATGATCACATTGAATGGCGGTGCTGGCTCAAAGGGCCGAATGGCCTCCTACACCTATTGTCCATTGTCTATAACTCCACCACTGCACCACCGTGCCACATTCGTCAAAGCTGGCACATGCACATTACCCTGTTGAGGATAAATGGACAATCGAATCCTTGGGTCGAGACCCTTTCTCTAGTTTGTATCTTTTTTCCGGAACATCGGAGATTTAAGGGAGACCTGATAGAGATATAGACTTTTCTCTGGACTTTCGTCTGGATGAGGGATCTGACCCGAGATTCTTTCCACAGAGGCTGCCTGATCTGCTGACTTCATCCAGCTGTTCTCCAATCTTAGTTTTAGTTTAGTTTAGTGTAGTTTAGAGACACAGCCTGGAAACAGGCCCTTCAGCCCACCAACCAGAGATCCCTTACACTAGTACTATCCCACACTCTAGGGACCATTTGCAATATTTACCAAAGCCAATTAACCTACAAACCTGCACGTCTTTGGAGTGTGGGAGGAAACCGAAGATCTCGGAGATGATTAGGAAGGAACTGCTTTACACCGAAGATAGACAGAAAATGCTGGAGTAACTCAGCGGGGCGGGCAGCAACTCTGGAGAGAGGGAATGGGTGACGTTTCGGGTCAAGAACCTATGTATTATTGGCTCACTGGGGTATTTCATTTTTTTTAGTTTTGAGATACAGCGCGGAAACATGCCCTTCGGCCCACCGTGTCCGCGCCGACCAGCGATCCCCGCACATATTAACACCCACTCGGGACAATTTGCACCTACACCAAGCCAATTAACCGACAAACCTGCACGTCTTTGGAGTGTGGGAGGAAACCGAAGGTCCCGGAGAAAACCCACGCAGGTCACGGGGAGAGAACGTACAAACTCCGTACAGACGGTACCCTAGACATAGTCAGTATCGAACCCGGGTCTCTGGCGCTGTGAGGCAGCAACTCTACTGCTGCGCCACCGTGCCGCCCAGATACTGTGTGTCTATGAAAAAACGTTTATTAAAAGTCATGGCTACGGAGAATGATTTTTACAATTCAAATGTACAAAGAGTGTACATTAACCAAATGAATTATATTGACTGCTGATATCAATAACTGTAATGATCCTGCAGGACTAAAGACAGCCTCGCTGTAAGATTTACAATTATACGCACAAGGCACTGTCTTGTTCAACGGTCTACATTTTAACGGCTGAATATAGAATAATTCTTTTCTGCTTGGCAGGTAATACTTTTATCAACAGCTATCTGCAGTGAAGCAAAGGTTATGTTCTTGATACATGCAGAAAATTAGATTGTAATGGAAACATTTACTGAGGGAGTTTCGCTGCAGTCATATTGGCTGTGTTGCAGAACAAGGAACTGATGTTCCAAGCAGCAATCTGGTAAATTAGTAGGTTTAGCACTTTCTACTTTCAAGTCTGGAGTTTGTGAGATTATTTTTTCTTCTCCTGGCATTTCCTTCAACAAGTGAAGGTTGCTGAGTTGAAGCAATCACTGACAACTAGAGTCTTACATAGAACAGGCCCTTCGGCCAACCTTGCCCACACCAAATAACATGTCCCATCTACACGTTCCACCTGCCTACGGTTGGCCCATATCTCTCTAAACCTGCCCTGTCCATGTACCTGTCCAACTGATCCTTAAACTACCTGCCTCAACCACCTCGTGCGGCAGATCACACCACACACTCACCACCCCCTGTATGATAAAGTTACCCCTCACATTCAATAGAAAATAGACAATAAACACAGTTCCTATTAGAACGGAGACGAGGAAACACTTTTTTATAAAGGAGACGAGGAAACACTTTTTCTCACAGAGAGTGGTGAGTCTGTGGAATTCTCTGCCTCAGAGGGCGGTGGAGGCAGGTTCTCCGGATGCTTTCAAGAGAGAGCTAGATAGGGCTCTTAAAGATAGTGGAGTCGGGGGATATGGGGAGATGGCAGGAACGGGGTACTGATTGGGGATGATCAGCCATGATCACATTGAATGGCGGTGCTGGCTCAAAGGGCTGAATGGCCTACTGCTGCACCTATTGCCTATTGTCTATAACTTTCTCCCCTCACCTTACACTTTGATTCTCCTACTCTGGGCAAGAGACTGTCTCTACCCGATCTATTCCTCTCATGACTGTATACACCTCTATAAGATCACCCCTCATCCTCCTACGCTCCAAGGAATGGAGTTCTAGCCTCCTCAACCTTTCCCTGTAGCTCCGGTCCTTGAGTCCTGGCACCATCCTCATAAATTTTCTCCCCACCCTTTCCAGCTTGACTACAACTTATCTATAACATGGTGCCCAGAACATGAAATCAGCACTCTAAATGTGGCCTCATCCACGTCTATATAACTGCAACATCAACGTCATCCAAGCTTCCTCACATCCACCTGCCTTGCCCTTCCCTCTTAACAGGAACAGTGTCCTGGACTCTTGTCGACACACTTGAGAGAGTTAGATTTAGCTCTAAGGGCTAACGGAATCAAGGGATATGGGGAGAAAGCAGGAACGGGGTACTGATTTTAGATGATCAGCCATGATCATATTGAGTATGCGGTGCAGCTCGAAGGGCCGAATGGCCTGCTCCTGCACCTATTTTCTAAGTAAGCATGCAGGCAGTGAAGAAAGCTAATGACATGTCGGCCTTCATAACAAGAGGAGTTGAGTATAGGAGCAACGAGGTCCTCCTGCAGTTGTACTGGGCCCTAGTGAGACCACACCTGGAGTATTGTGTGCAGTTTTGGTCTCCAAATTCGAGGAAGGACATTCTTGCTATTGAGGGAGTGCAGTGCAGGTTTACAAGGTTAATTCCCGGGATGGCGGGACTGTCATATGCTGAGAGACTGGAGTGACTAGGCTTGTATACACTGGAATTTAGAAGGATGAGAAAGGATCACATTGAAACATATCAGATTATTAAGGGATTGGACACGCTAGAGGCCTCTCCTCCTCGCTCCCATCGGGGCAAAAGGTACAGAAGTGTGAAAACGCACACAACCAGATTCAGGAGAAACCCCAGTTTCTTCCCAGCTGTTATCAGGCAACTGAGCTGTCCCACCAACAACTAGAGAGCAGTCCTGAGCTACTATCTAACTCATTGGAGACCCTCAGACTATCTTTGATCGGACTTTACTGGCTTTACCGTGCCCTAAACGTTATTCACATTATTCCCTTTATACAGTATCCGTACACTGTGGACGGCTCGATTGTAATCATCTATTGTCTTTCCACTGACTGGAAACAAAAGCTTTTCACTCTACCTCGGTACACGTGGTAATGAACTAAACTCAAACTCATCTGAACTGAACCTATTCCACCAGATGGCGCTGTCAGCGGTGGCTGCCTCGCCAACGGTCTGTCTGTCTTTTCATCTTTTTTTTAATTTTTAGTGTGTTTGAAAAGTTCAATGTTCTCTGGTTTGTTTCATGTGGGAGGTGGGGGAGGGGGTCAGGGGAAACATTTTTCCATTCTCTTACCTAGCCGGAGATGCGATTGTTTTCCGGATCGTATCTCCGGTCGCTCTGCGGCCTACCATCATGGAGCTGGCGGCCTCGCTTGGGACTGACTTTGAGCCCCTCCACGGGGATATTGACCTACCATCGGAGCCGATTCCTTGCCTGGGGTTTCCCTGTGGATTTCAACATCGAGGAGCTTGCAGTCTCGGGTAGAGACCGATGTCGGTAAGCTCCAAAGTCGCAGAAGGTTTGACCCGCACCGACTCGGGGTCGATCGCTCGGCGTGGGGGAGTTGAGATCCCCCCCTAACGTGGAGCTTGATCGCCCCGACGCGGAAGGCCTGATCGCCGGCTACGTGAGCCAAGATCGCCCCATCAACGGAAGGCTCGCGGCCACCGACCGCATTTTTATTAGTATGACTGTATGGGAAATCAAATTGTGGGTTGCAAATCACCGTCAACATTCCACAAGATCAAGAATACCACCATTGATATAAAGATGGAGGACAGCGTCCAGTTAACCCAGGCACCCATAGGCACGTCAACCAGAAACTATCAACCTGGACATTATTTCATTCCGCACGGCACCTCATTAGCACTTTCTAACTCGTTTTTCTTCAAGACAGCAACTGTGTACAGTTTTGGTCTCCTAATTTGAGGAAGGACATCCTTGTGATTGAGGCAGTGCAGCGTAGGTTCACGAGATTGATCCCTGGGATGGCGGGACTGTCATATGAGGAACGATTGAAAAGACTGGACTTGTATTCACTGGAGTTTAGAAGGATGAGGGGGAATCTTATAGAAACATATAAAATTATAAAAGGACTGGACAGGCTAGATGCAGGAAAAATGTTCCCAATGTTGAGCGAGTCCAGAACCAGGGACCACAGTTTTCGAATAAAGGGGAGGTCATTTAAGACTGAGGTGAGAAAAAACTTTTTAACCCAGAGAGTTGTGAATTTATGGAATTCCCTGCCACAGAGGGCAGTGGAGGCCAAATCACGGTATGGATTTAAGAGAGAGTTAGATAGAGCTTGAGGGGCTAGTGGAATCAAGGGATATGGGGAGAAGGCAGGCACGGGTTATTGATAGGGGACGATCAGCCATGATCACAATGAATGGCGGTGCTGGCTCGAAGGGCCGAATGGCCTCCTCCTGCACTTATTTTCTATGTTTCTATGTTTCTATGATTGGAATACCTTACCAGCCAGCATCAGAGATCTCCAAAACACCAACACATACAAAGATGCAACTCCAGAAGCATCTCCATCTCGACTAGCACATCCACCATCATCATAGTGCTGAGTGATGCTCTCCCTGGAGCGTTTCAGCGTATTACATCCAGATACAGATCCAGATACTTGGCTAATAAAGTATGATTATGAGTAGGATTATGAAGTGCAACCAAGCTGATGAAAAAGAATGAAGATATTTCATGCAGTGTATAGATATGGGTTTTCTCAATAGAATCTTTTTACTGCTCGAGATGTGTTGAAAACATCAAAATGAATTACCCAGCTGTAGAGTTGACAGAAAAGTGGAAATGTTAACAATGTATGAGCCGAGAAGACTTTTTTTTTTTTAGCTGAGAGTAAAATGATTGCTTCTGACAGGAGTAGTGTTTCTATGTTTCATTATGGATTCCAATGCTGACAGCTACCAGATTCAGGCTGAGGAAACTCCTCGAGCTAGTGAGAAAGCATTGTTTGATGGGAAGTGCAGCGTTTCTTCGTGTTCTTTATCAAAATAAAACATCTTTCAGCCTCAGTGTTCTGCCTTTTGTTCAGAAAAAAATATGCCTCCAAATCCAAACTCCTCTCAATGCTCATTGTTTGATCCCTGCCTTCAGTTTTCAAACTGCCAAGCCAAAAGTAAGTTAAAATATCGGCAGGAATAGCAATCACTCTTTCCAGTTACGTGCTGCAAAGAGAGATAGACAATAGGTGCAGGAGGAGGCCATTCGGCCCTTCGAGCCAGCACCGCCATTCAATGTGATCATGGCTGATCATCCCCATTCATGCCCTTTCCCCATGTAAATAGCCCATTCTAAGCTCCCACCAGTCTAGTCTCAGTCAATAAAATACTGAATCAAGCACTTGAGCAACTAAACTTTATTTTGGATCACGCAACACAAGTTCCCCAATGCAATACATAACCACCACGGGTTCTATCCTTGTATCTGCTCGGCCAAGCCCTTCCAGCCTCATGCAAGCAGAGACACTCCAAAAGGTCATGCAGTCTCAAGCGTTCTTCCAAAAGATCGACATAGGATCTCGTGGGAGCTACCTTTCAGAGGTCCCCGAACCTTGAGGGGCCGAACCACATGGAGGTGGTCTCTGTACAGTCCAATAACACATATCGATTATGACAGTACATGATTATCAGTTCCCTAACCCATTAACATAGTAACTAATACATTGTATTCAAAAGGAGCTTCCAGAAAGAAGCTAACATAGATGGATAATGCAACATGTGCCTTGGGATTCAGACAACTCAGACAAGGTTTAACATTTCAACCAATCAACAACTATCCAAATAAGGCTTCGCAACACAATTGACACTATGTATATCTGGTTTGCATTGACCCAATCAGTTCCATGCATTTTACACCTTATTGTAAGATACTGCAGATGTCCCATTCTGCAGCTTGCCTCAAAGGCACATTTAACGACCAAAATGGCCTAGCAGCACACAAGCCCTTACTCACTTTTATTACCATGGCTGCTCCAATTTAGCCAGGATTAACACCCATATCCCCTGACTCCGCTATCTTTAAGAGCCCTATCTAGTTCTCTCTTGAAAGTATCCAGAGAACCTGGCTCCACCGCCCTCTTTCCTTGTTTCCTTGTCTCCGTTCTATATGGCTTGCTCCTTATTCTTAAACTGTGGCCCCTGTTCTGGACTCCCCCCAACACCGGGAACATGTTTCCTGCCTCTAGCTTGTCCAAACCCTTAATAATCTTATATGTTTCAATAAGATCCCCTCTCATCCTTCTAAAGGGTTGCAAGGATTACTTGAAATTGAAGGTCAATATCCATTCCGCTGGGCTGTAAAAGCTGCCCAAGCTAAATATGATTAAGAAGGAACTGCAGATGCTGGAAAATCGAAGAGGGACAGAAATGTTGGAGAAACTCAGCGGGTGAGGCGGCATCTATGGAACAAAGGAAATAGGCCACGTTTCGGGTCGAAATGTTGCCTATTTCCTTCGCTCCATAGATGCTGCCACAGCCGCTGAGTTTCTCCAGCATTTTTGTCTACCCAAGCTAAATATGAGGTGCTGTTCCCCCAACTTGTGCTGGGCCTCACTGTGAACAATGGAGGAGGCCTTGGACAGAATGGTCAGTGTGGGAATGGGAAGAGGGGGGTTAAAGTGTTTAGCAACCGGGATATGGAGAACTGCATGAAAGGTTGCGGACACCTCTGGGGACTTTCCCAGGAGCTGATAATGGGGGGGGGGGGGGCGGGAATCTTTAAAGTGGGGCTGTAAGAGTGGGGCTTGGATCATTGAATGACCGGTCTGATTGCTTTTCCTACCAAAGGCCTAGAATCACTCTGAGGGGATTGGATTTTCATACACACTGATGCTAACAACTTAACCAATCGTCCTTGATTAGGCCTGAAGGAGAGTCCATACACATTCAGTTATTATCCCTTGATTGGCTTGTCAGTCAGTTTGGCAACTGGGAGATCGCATAGGCCAAGGCGGACTGAACATAGGTTGGTTTGTTGTTTACAAATTAACCTGGTTCACCTCCGTAGATTGTAAGAAAAAAATAATGCTTACCTGTCCAGGACTCCGCACAAATCAACTTGGTAGAGTCCTAACTACATTTCTACCAAGAGAAGTTGATTAGGACGGGGATCAGGGGTTATGGGGAGAAGACAGGAGCCTTCTGGGGTTAGGAGGGAGAGATGGATCAACCATGATTGAATGTCAAAGTAGACTTGATAGACAATAGACAATAGGTGCAGGAGTAGGCCATTCGGCCCTTCGAGCCAGCACCTCCATTCAATGTGATCATGGCTGATCATCCCCAATCAATACCCCGTTCCTGCCTTCTCCCCATATCCCCGGACTCTGCTATCTTTAAGAGCTCTATCTAGCTCTCTCTTGAAAGCATCCAGAGAACCTGCCTCCACCGCCTTCTGAGGCAGAGAATTCCACAGACTCACCACTCTCTGTGAGAAAAAGTGTTTCCTCATCTCTGTTCTAAATGGCTTACCCCTTATTCTTAACCTGATTCTGGACTCCCCCAACATCGGGAACATGTTTCCTGCCTCTAGCGTGTCCAAGCCCTTAACAATCTTTTATGTTTCAATGAGATCGCCTCTCATCCTTCTAAACTCCAGAGTGTACAAGCCCAGCTGCTCCATTCTCTCAGCATATGACAGTCCCGCCATCCCGGGCCGAATGGCCGAATTCTGCTCCTGTCACTTGTGAACCTATGAACTGTTTCAAGGGTAGTCAATGACAGACAATAAATAATGGTGTTGTTACATCCAGTGAAGGGATTGTCTAAAGGCAATGTATTTGGAGTCCTTATCTTAGAAGAGAAAGATGCCGTTTGTGGTTAGACTCGAGTCCAAGAAAGATCGAGGAGGATTAATCCGAACGACCAGCTTAGAATGTGTTATGATGATGAGGCTGTACCCCATCCATCAGCTTCGGATTACAAAATAAATATCAATTTGCAACCCAGTAAGGCAGCTAAACCTCTTATCTGATCGATATAAATCAAGGAGAGGTTTGAAACTGAGACTTGCTTCAAGTGGAACACAGATTGCAAGGCAGCTTTTAAATCTGGAAAAGCTTTATGAATCCAAGCACTCGGTATTCTTTCGACTGCGTTAATTATTCTTCCATTGACTCCATCTGCACCTCACGCTGCCTCGGCAAGGCCAGCAACATCATCAAGGACCAGTCTCACCCCGGCCACTCCCTCTTCTCCCCTCTCCCATCAGGCTAGAGGTACAGAAGCGTGAAAAGGCACACCTCCAGATTCAGGGACAGTTTCTTCCCAGCTGTTATCAGGCAACTGAACCATCCTACCACAACCCAGAGAGTGGTGCTGAACTACTATCTACCTCATCGGTCTATTCTTGATCAGACTTTGCTGGCTTAAAGGGCCTGTCCCACTTCCACGACCTAATTCACGACCTCTGCCGACTCGTAGCATTGTCGTCACGAGGTCGTAGGAGATCGTAGGAGGTCATAGGTCGGTCGTAGGTAGGACGTGATGCTAGTCGTGGTTACGTGATGCTATCTGGGAGTCATGACAATAAACTCGTGATGCTATTGAGAACCGACACCACTGCCTTCTGACAATAAAATTCTCTTGATGCTCAACCCTTGAGAAAAAGTTTTTCCTCCCACTCTGCCTTATGAGGCAAACATAGAAACATAGAAATTCCACAGTAGATTCGGCCAACCTGCACCGCCATCCAATATGGGGCTGAAAATCCAACTTTTCCCGTCCTTCATCTCCACTCCCCTGATCCCCTACAGGGCCATCTAACTCGGCTAATTGGCTATAGCCAATGAACTGGCCTCAACTACCCTCTGTGGCAGAGAGTTCCAGAGATTCACCACTGGCTTGGAATGAATGTAACATTGTCCCTAGTGTGTGTAGGATAGTGTTAATGTGTGGGGAACGCTGGTTGGCGCGGGGCTCACTGTATCTCGATTCGAAACTTAAACTCAACATTTTCAGCTTGTCTTTAACTTTTCAATTCTAATCTGGTTGGTGATCTGCAATCTAATGTTTTTTTTTAAGTTGTTTTGTTCCTGCCTCAGTGTTAATTTTTCTTCCTGTTTGCTCCTGGCCGCTTAATATCTCTTTTTGATAAGGGGGAAAAGATATTTGAATGTATTTATTTCCTTATCACATCTGGGGAAATGTCGCAAAGCCTCTCGACAGAATGAATTGCTGTTGAACTGCAGAGGTTGAGGTTGTCCACACAAACAGAAGACAGCCTGAATATCAATGTTGCTTACCTTCAGAGCGACTGCGTGTTTTGTGTCCCGTAGTTTACAAGTTAAACCGGCGTGGAATAAATTGGCGTGGAATTCTTCGCCACAGAAGGCTGTGTAGGCAAAGCCAGTGGATGTATTTAAGGCAGAGATAGATAGATTCTTGATTAGTACGGGTGTCAGAGGTTATGGAGAGAAGGCAGGAGAATGGGGTTGAGAGGGGAAGATACTGTACATCATCCATCATTGAATGGTGGAGTAGACTTGATGGGCCGACTGGCCTAACTCCAGTCCCATCACTTGTGATCTCATGATCTTATGATAAACCAAATGTGTAGAAAAGGAACTGCAGATGCAAGAAGGGTCTTAGGAAGGGTCTTGACACGAAACGACACCTATTCCTTTTTTCCAGAGATGCTGCCTGACCCGCTGAGTTACTCCAGCTATTTGTGTCCATCTTCTGGGCACCAACCAACAATGAATGACAGGACTTCAAAAACCCAGGGCCAGTCTACACCTTTGTGATAGATCCCAGCTAGGCGGTAATTTGGGTTGCCACGGTGGCGCAGCGGTATAGTTGCTGCGACACGGTGCCGGAGACCCGGGTTCGATCCTGACTGCGGGCACTGTCTGTACGGAGTTTGTACGTTCTCCCCGTGACCTGCGTGGGCTTTCTCCGGGTGCTCCAGTTTCCTCCCACACCCCAAAATCGTGTAGGTTTGTAGATTAATTGGCTTCTGTAAATTATAAATTGTCCCTCTTGTATAGATTAGTCCTAGTCGGCTTGCACTCGCTAGAATGTAGAAGATTGAGGGGGGGATCTTATAGAAACTTACAAAATTCTTAAGGGGTTGGGCAGGCTAGATGCAGGAAGATTGTTCCCGATGTTGGGGAAGTCCAGAACAAGGGGTCACAGTTTAAGGATTAGGGGGAAATCTTTTAGGACCAAGATGAGAAAAATAAATTTCACACAGAGAGTGGTGAATCTCTGGAATTCTCTGCCACAGAAGGTAGTTGAGGCCAGTTCATTGGCTATATTTAAGAGGGAATTAGATGTGGCCCTTGTGGGTAAAGGGATCAGGGGGTATGGAGAGAAGGCAGGTACAGGATACGGAGTTGGATGATCAGCCATGATCATATTGAATGGCGGTGCAGGCTCAAAGGGCTGAATGGCCTACTCCTGCACCTATTTTCTATGTTTCTAGTGTACGGGGTGATTACTGGTCGGCGTGGAATCGGTGGTCTGAACCGTCTGTTTCCACGCTGTTTATCTAAGGTCTAAAGTGAAGAACCAGAGGGCATCGGTTGAAAGTGAGGGGGGGCAAGATGATATAGGAACCTGAGAGGCTACATTTTCACACAAAGCGTAATAGGTGTATGGAACGAGCTGCCAGAGGAGTTGTTCAGTCGCAGTGTTCAAAAGACATTTGGACAGGAACATGGATATGTTTGGAGTGATATGGGCCAAGCGCAGCCAAATGGGACTAGTGTAGATGGGGTGGTCTGGGCAAGTTGGAACAATGGACGTGTTTCCACGTTTGACTCTATGACACGAAGCAACAGTGGGTCACAGGTTATTAAAAATCCAGGCCTAACTTTAACTATGATCCCAGTTAGGCAGTACTGTGGCGCACCTGGTAGAAAAGCTACCTTACAACGCGGGGGACATGGGTTCAGTCCTTGCCTCCGCTGTTATAACTGTGGAGTTTGTATGCTTTCTTTCTGGGTGAAAAAGTTTTTCCTCATCTCAGTCCTCAATGGCCTACCCCTTTTTCTTAAACTGTGACCCCTGGTTCTGGACCCCCCAACATTTGTAGTTGTTAAACTGTGAGACCCACCTGGTTTGCGTGCAGTTTTGGACTCCCCCAGGAAGGACATTATTGCCATAGGGGAGTGCAGAGAAGGTTTACTGATCCTGGGATCCTGTCTTATGACATGGATCCACTTGGTTTATACCTCTAGAATTTAGGAGATTGAGAGGGGATCTTATAGAAACTTAAAAATTCTTAATTGGACATGTCATCAGGATTTTCCCGATGTTGGGGAAGTCACAAGGGGTCACAGTTAAGAAAGGGGGAAATCCTTTAAAACCGAGATGTAGAACTGAGAGGGTGAGGAACTCTCTGTGAGGGTAGTTGAGCAGATTGTATAGAGGGAGTTAGATGTGGCCCTTGTGGCCAAGGGGATCAGAGGGTATGGAGAGAAGGCAGGTACGGGATACTGAGTTGGGTGATCAGCCATGATCATATTGAATGGCGGTGCAGGCTCGAAGGGCCGAATGGCCTACTCCTGCACCTAATTTCTATGTTTCTATGTTTCTAAGATGTTTCCTGCCTCTAGCATGTCCAATCCCTTAACCAATAACCAATCACATGTCATCCATTTCATGTTCACATAGTGAAAGGCCGAAATCGAGTGTATGTGGAGAGATCATGTGATAGGAGCAGAGTTAGGCCATTCGGCCCATCAAGTCTACTCCGTCATGCTATCATGGATGATCTATCTCTCCTTCCTGCCTTCTCCCCATAACCCCTGACACCCGTACTAATCAAAACTCTATCTATCTCTGCCTTAAAAAAAATCCATTGACTTGGTCTCCACAGCCTTCTGTGAGTGATAAATTGCACAGTTTCACCACCATTTTGTTCAGTGATGGGGTGACCAAACCCGGACTTGAGCAATGCTTTAATATGTCATGTAGGAAGATCCTCGAGACCTTGGAAGCTCACAGCTCAATTAGTGATGATTTAGACTGGTACCAGCTTCCAGCTAAATCGAGACTGTGTCAAATTAATTTAGCGAACTCTTGTAATGGCTGGGGAACTGCAGTAGCTGCGGCCTCATCAGTTCCAAACGGCGTCCAATCATCCAATTATATCAATTTTCATCTTGCCAGTTTTAGACATTTCGAAGCTCAAGGCCAATTGTCAATTGGCCACTGTCTCAGTTGCAAATCTGATGCTTTTCATTAATGTCTGTGCTTCCAGGCACGTAAGGGTAATGATTGGTCGTATGACCATAACATGAGTTTTGTTCTGGCACAAGATTGATCCCTGGAATGGCGGGACTGTCATACGAGGAAAGATTGAAAAGACTAGGCTTGTATTCACTGGAGTTCAGAAGGATGAGGGGGGCTCTCTTGTAGAAACATATAAAATTATAAAAGGACTGGACAAGCTAGATGCAGGAAAAATGTTCCCATTGTGGAGCGAGTCCAGAACCAGGGGCCACAGTCTTAGAATAAAGGGGAGGCCATTTAAGACTGAGGTGAGAAAAAAACGTTTTCACCCAGAGAGTTGTGAATTTATGGAATTCCCTGCCACAGAGGGCAGTGGAGGCCAAGTCACTGGATGGATTTAAGAGAGAGTTAGATAGAGCTCTAGGGGCTAGTGGAGTCAAGGGATATGGGGAGAAGGCACGCACGGGTTATTGATAGGGGACGATCAGTCATGATCACAATGAATGGCGGTGCTGGCTCGAAGGGCCGAATGGCCTCCCCCTGCACCTATTTTCTATGTTTCTATGATGTAGCAAAGGT
This sequence comes from Leucoraja erinaceus, assembly GCF_028641065.1. Classification (NCBI taxonomy): domain Eukaryota; kingdom Metazoa; phylum Chordata; class Chondrichthyes; order Rajiformes; family Rajidae; genus Leucoraja; species Leucoraja erinaceus. The sequence continues at coordinate 132,509 of NW_026575605.1, forward strand.
GATCAGAAGCTGACAACACCATTTTCTTCGGAATGCTAAAGAGCAGGCTTGGTTGGGCAAGCTAGGATGTTAGTTTGAAGAAGGGTCCCGACCCAAGTCAAAGGGAGTCAAGAGTCAAGAGTGTTTTATTGTCATATGTCCCGGACTGGACAATGAAAATCTTACTTGCTGCAGCACAAGTCAATGCCGGTGATGGACTGGGCAGTGGTCACTACATTTTGTAGTCTTTTCCGCTCCTGGACGTTCAAGTTGCCGAACCAGGCCACGATGCAACTGGTCAGCATGCTCTCTACTGTGCACCTGTAGAGGTTTAGGAGAGTCCTCTTCGACATGCCGAATCTCCGTAATCTTCTCAGGAGGTAGAGTCGCTGATGTGCCTTCTTTATAATTCCATCCGTGTGCTGGGTCCAGGAAAGGTCTTCTGATATATGCACGCCCAGGAATTTGAAGTTATTGACCCTCTCCACCATCGGCCCATTGATATAGACAGGATTGTGGGTTTTCATCCTTCCCCTACGGCTCTGACCTCCCCACCATCGAAGGGATCTATCGCAGTCGCTGCCTCAAAAAGGCAGCCAACATCATCAAAGTCCCACACCAACCTGGCCACACACTCATCTCACTGCTGCCATCAGGAAGAAGGTACAGAAGCCTGAAAACTGTAACGTCCAGGTTCAGGAACAGCTACTTCCCCACAGCCTTCAGGCTATTAAACACAACAACCTCATAAGTTCTGAACTACAAGAGACCATCGTAATTATTGCACTATATTTGTTTATTTATTGAGTATATGTGCGTGTGTATAGAAACATAGAAACATAGAAAATAGGTGCAGGAGGAGGCCATTCGGCCCTTCGAGCCTGCACCGCCATTCAATATGATCATGGCTGATCATCTAACTCAGTATCCTGTACCTGCTTTCTCTCCATACCCCCTGATCCCTTTAGCCACAAGGGCCACATCTAACTCCCTCATAAATATAGCCAATGAACTGGCCTCAACTACCTTCTGTGGCAGAGAATTCCAGGGAATTCCAGAGTATATATACACACACACTGAACGTTTTCTCTCCTGTTCTGTATTATGTTTACATATTGTGTTGCGCTGCAGCAAGCACGAATTTCATTGTCCTATCTGGGACACATGACAATAAAACACTCTTGACTCTTGAAAAAACGAGGATAATGACATTCGCTGCCCCACGTGCTCTGTTACAAAAAGGCCAATTATAAAACTAATGTGAGAATTAGTGGGGAGATGTTTGAGAGACTACAGCTGCCCTGTTCTGTAATAACCAATTATGGCACCGTGTCACACTGAGACATGAATACCAGCTTAATTAGCGTTGAGTGCTTAATTATAACTTTTCCTTCACAGTCACTCAGCGGTGGAAGTTTTCGAGGCAATTCACATTGCTGACATTTTTTTTTTGTTCATTGTGGAATTAGATCAGCATTTCTCACTCGTTTTTGAAGGGAGTATTTTGATGAGACTGACGTGTCAGGTTTAGTTTAGTTTAGAGATAAAGCGGGTAGACAGGCCCACCGTGTCCGCGCCAGCCATCCCCGTACACTAAAACTATCCCGTACACGCTAGGGACAATTTACTATCTTTACCGAAGCCAATTGGCCTACAAAAGCAGCATGTCTTTGGAATGTGGGAGGAGAGCGGAGTTCCCAAGTAAAACCCACGCAGGTCAGTTTGAGGTTAGTTTATTGTCACGTGTACCGAGGTACAAAGTCATTGTCAATTTTATTTGTCACATGCACAGTGTCGGTACAGTGTTTCCCTTTTTGTTGCTTGCTAACCATGAAAGACAATACATGATTACAATCGATCCATTTACAGTGTACAGATACATGATAGAAACATAGACATAGAAACATGAAAATAGGTGCAGGAGGAGGCCATTCGGCCCTTCGAGCCTGCACCGCCATTCATTGTGATCAAGGCTGATCGTCCCCTATCAATAACCCGTTCCTGCCTTCTCCCCATATCCCTTGACTCCACCAGCCCCTAGAGCTCTATCTAACTCTCTCTTAAATCCATCCAGTGACTTGGCCTCCACTGCCCTCTGTGGCAGGGAATTCCACAAATTCACAATTCTCTGGGTGAAAAAGTTTTTTCTCACCTCGGTCTGAAAGGACCTCCCCTTTATTCTAAGAGGTGTATGTGGAATTCTAATGATAAGAGATTAACTTATCATTAGAAGGTAAAGCCAGCAAAGTCCGATCAAGGATAGTCCGAGGGTCACCAAAGAGGTAGATAGTAGTTCAGCACAGCTCTCTGGTTGTGGGAGGATGGTTCAGTTGCCTGATAACAGCTGGGAACAAACTGTCCTTGAATCTGCTGCTGTGCGTTTTCCCACTTCTGTGCCTCTTGCCTGATGGGGAGAACGTGCAAACTCCGTGCAGATAGCACCCATAGTTAAGATCGAACCCAGGACTCTAATGATGTAAGGCAGCAACTATACTGCTTCACCGCCGTGACTCCTGGTGACTCCTGGTGTCCCAGGCTGCTTGTGTTCAGTACATCCCGAGACTTGTTGTTATACTGTAATGGGAGTGTTATAGGATTCTACCTTCCCTCGTCTCCTTAACCTTATGGAACTATATAAAAGGACACAGAGTACAGCGGGTCAGGCAGCATTTCCGGAGAACATGGATAGGCGACTTTTTGGGTTGGAACCCTTCTTCAGACTGAGAGAACTATATAAAACCATGGAGTCATGCATATTGGCGGTGGAATAAAGGCTTAGACTATTTTCTGAATGGAGAGCGGATTCAGGAATCAGAGGTGCAAAGGGACTTGGAAGTGCTAGCTCAGGATTCCCAAAAGGTTACTTTGTAAGTTGAATCAGTAGTGAGCTGGGAAAACGCAATGCTGGCATTTATTTCGAGAGGACTAGAATACAAAGGCAGGGATGTCATGCTCACACTGCTTAGGCCATATTTGGAGTTTTATGAGCAGTTTGGGGTCCTCCTTTTTTAAGGAAGAATGTGTTGGCGTTGGAGAGGGTCCAGAGGAGATTTACGAGAATGATCCCAGGAATGAGTGGGTTAACATGATGAGTTTTTGGAAGGCACTGGGCCTCTGCACTTGCTGGAGTTAGAAGGATCGGGGGGGGGGGGAGGGGGGGGGGGGGGGGGTGGGGGGGGTGGGGGGGGGAGGGGGGGGGGGGGGGAACACCTCATTGAAACTCACCAAATAGTGAAAGGCCTGGAGAGAACAGATGCGGAGAGATCATAAGATCATAAGTGATAGGAGCAGAATTAGGCCATTCGGCCCATCAAGTCTACTCTGCCATTCAATCATGGCTGATCGATCCCTCCCTCCTAACCCCATTCTCCTGCCTTCTCCTCATAACCCCTGACACCTGTACTAGATACTAACCGAGAGGATGTTTCCACTAGTGAGAGAGTCTCGCTATAGCCTCTGAATTTAAAATCATATTTTTAGAAAGGAGATGAGGAGGAATTTATTTAGTCAGAGGGTGGTGAATCTGTGGAATTCTTTGTCACAGAAGGCTGTGGAGGACAAGTCAGTGGATATTTTTCAGGCGGAGATTGACCGATTCTTGATTAGTACGGGTGTCTGAGGTTATGGGGAGAAGGCAGGAGAATGGGGTTAGATCAGCCATGATTGAATGGCAGAGTAGACTCGATGGGCCGATTGGCCTCATTCTTCTCCTGGAACTTATGAACATGAAAATGATGAGAGGCAGCGATAGGGTAGTCGACCAGAACCTTTACTCCAGGGTGGAAATAGAGGGCATAGCTTTAAGGTGAAAAGGGGAAAGTTTAAAGTGGATGAGTAGGGCAAGTTTTTTTTTACACAGCGAGTGGTGAATGCCTGGAACATGGAGTGGTAGTGGTAGAGGCAGAGAGGATAGTGGTGTTTAGGAGCGTTTTGGATAGGTTTATGGAGGGAAAGGAGGAATATGGATCAAATGCAAGCAGACAAGAGATGGTGTCATGTGGGCACAGACTATGTGGGCTGAAGGGCCCGTTCTTGTGTTGTTTTTTTATTGTACATTAGACAATAGACAATAGACAATAGGTGCAGGACTGGGCCATTTGGCCCTTCGAGCCAGCAACTTTTTCACACAGATAGTTGTGAGTCTGTGGAATTCTCTGCCTCAGAGGGCGGTGGAGGCAGGTTCTCTGGATGCTTTCAAGACAGAGCTGGACAGAGCTCTTAAAAATAGCGGAGTCAGGGGATATGGGGAGAAGGCAGGAACGGGGTACTGATTGGGGATGATCAGCCATGATCACATTGAATGGCGGTGCTGGCTCGAAGGGCCGAATGGCCTACTCCTGCACCTATTGTCTATTGGCTGAGTCACAATAAACTAATCTGAACTGTGTGTGTTGGTTAGCGAAGGTGTACAGGGTGATCGCTGGTCGGCGCAGACCTAGTGTGCCAGTGGGGCCTGTTTCCGCACTGTATCTCTAAACTGGACTAAACTGGTAACTTTGATTTTGCTTCTATCTTACTCCAGGCTGGACAAGTCAACAAGTTTCGCCAGGTCACCTCGAGGATGTGCAACTTGATCGAGAAAAGATCTCAGCTTCTCTCGGGGACTATGCCGCACGATGAGCTAAAAGACTTGAAGCAGGAGGTTACCATCAAAATAGATGCCGGCAACAAGTATGCTTGAACATTTCTTACACCTACATTCCTTCCTCCGACTTCACAATTTGCATCTATTCTTACCTTGCACCCCTTGTCTTTTAATCTCTGGAGGTTTTCCTGCCTATCACAACGGCATCATGGTAGACAATAGACAATAGGAGCAGGAGTAGGCCATTTGGCCCTTCGAGCCAGCACCGCCATTCAATGTGATCATGGCTGATCATCCCCAATCAGTACCCCGTTCCTGCCTTCTCCCCATATCCCCTGACTCCACTAACTTTAAGAGCCCCATCTAGCTCTCTCTTGAAAGCATCCAGAGAACCTGCCTCCACCGCTCTCTGAGGCAGAGGATTCCACGGACTCACAACTCTCTGTGAACAAGCCCACAAGTGTGGAGTTGCTGCCTTTGATTTAGATGGCGGGCATCGTCCGTGTGGAGTTCATAAGTTATAGGAGCAGAATTAGGCCATTCAGCCCATTAAGTCTACTCCGCCATTCAATCATGGCTGACCTATCTCTCCCTCTCAACCCCATTCTCCTGCCTTCTCCCCATAACCCCTGAATCCTTAACTAATCAAAAATCTAACAATCTCCACCTTAAAAACATCCATTGATGGCCTCCACAGCCTTCTGTGGCAATGAATTCCACAGATTTAGTACCCTCCGACTAAAATTCCTTCTCATCTCCTTTCTAAAGGTACGCCCATTTATTCCGAGGCTGTGACCTCTGGTCCTAGATTCCCCCACCAGTGCAAGCATCCTCTCCACATCCACTCTATCCAGGCCTTTCACTGTTCAGCAAGTTCCAATGAGGTTTCCCCTCATCCTTCTAAAGTTCGCACGTTCTCCCTGTGACCGCGTGGGGTTTCTCCGGATATTCCAGTATCTTCCCACACCCAAAGGTCGTGCAGGTTTGTAGGTTAATTGGCTTCTGTAAATTGTCCCTAGTGTGCAGGATAGTACCACTCAATGAATCCCACTGATTCACCACCCTCTGACTAAAGAAATTCCTCCTCGTCTCGTTCCTAAAGGTACGTCGTTCTGTTATAAATATATCAGGCCTTATTCATCCATTAGGTTGATCAAATGGGATGAGCTGAGATGGATCTTCATGGAGTTACTTCTGTTGTCTGCTATTTATGGGGCATCTTGTTCAGCATAGAGGTGATGGGCCGAGGGGCCTGTGTCCCTGCTGTATGACTGTTTGATGCTTAAACTTTTCCAGGGTTCATTTAGAATATGGAACACACAACAGCATCCAGGAATAGACCATTCATTGAGCCATAGTATCATAGCGTATTAAGTGTGGCCCAATTTGCCCACAACGACAAACATGTCCCTACTACACTAGTCCCTCCTGCCTGCATTTGGTCCATATCCCTCCAAACCTCTCACGTCTATGTATGTACCTGTCTGTTTCTTAAACGTTGGGACAGTCCCTGCCTCGACTACCTCCTCTGGCAACTTGTTCCATACACCCGCCACCCTATGTTTGAAAATGTTACCCTCCCCTCAGATTCCTATTAAATCTTTCCCCCCTTCACCTTAAACATATGGAGTCACGGTGGCGCAGCGGTAGAGTTTCCGCCTTACAGCAAAATGCAGCGCCAGAGACCCGGGTTCGATCCCGACTACGGGCGCTGTCTGTACGGAGTTTGTACATTCTCACAGTGACCTCTTGGGTTTTCTCCGAGATCTTCGGTTTCCTCCCACGCTCCAAAGACGTCCAGGTTTGTAGGTTAATTGTCTTGGTATAAATGGAAAAGATTGTCCAGTATAAATTGGTCAACTTCCAGTATAATCCGTGGGGGGCTCTACGGAAATGATGACCACAAGGTACAAGGCCCTCTGGTTCTTTATTCACATACTCTGGGCACTAGACTCTGTGCATCTACCCGATCTATTCAACTCATGATGTTATACACCTCTATAAGATCACCCCTCATCCTCCTGCGCTGACATAAATAGTCCTAGCCTGTTCAACCTCTATCCATAGCTCGGGCCCTTCATGGAAATATCCTTAGAAATCCTGTCTGCACGCTTTCAAGCTTAACACCATCTTTCCTGCAACAAGGTGACCAAAACTAAACACAATACTCTAAATCTGTGGCCATACCAATGTCATGTAAAACTGTAGCATGACCTCCCAACCTCTCCACTCAATAAGTCTGAAGAAGGGTTTCGGCCCGAAACGTTGCCTATCTCCTTCGCTCCATAGATGCTGCTGCACCCGCTGAGATTCTCCAGCATTTTTGTGAGCACTCTCCACTCAATACTCTGACTGATGAAGGCTAATCCTTTGGAAACAATTTACAGAGACCAATTAACCTAGCCTCCAGTAGTCCTTGGGATGTGGGAGGAGACGGGAGCACCAGCAGGAAACCTTCACGGTCGCAGGGAGAACGTGCAAACTCCGCACAAACAGCGGCGAAGGCCAGGATCGAGCCCGGGTCTCTGGGGCTGTGAGGCAGTTGTCCATCCTCTCCTTCTAGCTAATACCCTCCAATCCAGCCAACATTCTAGAGGCAGTTACAGTTCAGTTTATTGTCACGTGTGCAGTGAGAAGCTTTTGTTGTGCTAACCAGTCAGCGGAAAGACAATACATGATTACAATCCAGCCATTTGAGGAAGGACATTCTTGCTATTGAGGGAGTGCAGCGTAGGTTTACAAGATTAATTCCCGGGATGGTGGGACTGTTATATGCTGAGAGAATGGAGCAGCTGGGCTTGTACACTCTGGAGTTTAGAAGGATGAGAGGGATTTCTCATTGAAACATATAAGAATGTTAAGGGCTTGGACACGCTAGACGCAGGAAACATGTTCCCGATGTTGGGGGAGTCCAGAACCAGGGGCCATAGTTAAAGAATAAGGAATAAGCCATTTAGAACAGAGACGAGGAAACACTTTTTCACACAGAGAGTGGTGAGTCTGTGGAATTCTCTGCCTCAGAGATCGGTGGAGGCAGGTTCTCTGGATGCTTTCAAGAGATAGCTAGATAGGACTCAGGGTCAGAGTCAGGGGATTTGGGGAGAAGGCAGGAACAGTGTACTGATTGGGGATGATCAGCCATGATCACATTGAATGGCGGTGTTGGCTCAAAGGGCCGAATGGCCTACTCCTGCACCTGTGGTCTATTGTCTATTTGCATTGTACAGATACATGATAAGGGAATAAACCTTGTCCTCATCTTCCACCCCATCAGCCGTCACATACAGAATATAATCCTCCAACACTTTCGCCACCTCCAATGGGATCCCATTACTGGCCACATCTTCCCATCTCCACCACTTTCTGCTTTCCACGGAGACTGTTCCCTCCGCAACTCGCTGGTCAGCTCGTCCCTTCCCACCCAAACCACCCCCTCCCCAGGTACTTTCCCCTGTAACCGCAGGAGATGCAACACTTGTCCCTTTACCTCCCCCCTCGACTCCATCCAAGGACCCAAACAGTCTTTCCAGGTACGGCAGAGGTTCACCCACCTCCTCCAACCTCATCTGCTGTATCCGCTGTTCCAGGTGTCAACTTCTCTACATTGGTGAGACCAAGCGCAGGCTTGGCGATCGTTTTGCTGAACACCTCCGCTCAGTCCGTCTTAACAGACCTGATCTCCTGGTGGCTCAGCACTTCAACTCCCCCTCCCATTCCCACATTGACCTTTCTGTCCTGGGCCTCCTCCATTGCCAGAGTGAGGCCCAGCACAAGTTGGTGGAACAGCACCTCATATTTCGCTTGGGTAGTTTGCACCCCAGCGGTATGAATATTGACTTCTCTAACTTCAAAGTAGCCCATGCATTCCATCCATCCCCTCCCCCTTCCCAGTTCTCCCACTAGTCTTACTGTCTCTGACTACATTCTATCTCTCTCCCGCCCGCTCCCCTGACATCAGTCTGAAGAAGGGTCTCGACCCAAAACGTCACCCATTCCTTCTCTCCAGAGATGCTGCCTGTCCCACTGAGTTACTCCAGCATTTTGTGTCTATCTTCCATTCAAATCAGCATCTGCCGTTCTGTCCTACACATGATGAGGGAATATCGTTTAGTACAAGGTAAAGCCAGCAAAGTCCGATCAAGGATAGTCCGAGGGTCTACATCCTGCGGGCATGTTGGGGAGTCTGCATCCTGCGGGCATGAACATTGAATTCTCCCAATTTTGTTAGTCTTTGCTGTCTCCTCCCCTTCCTCAGCCCTCGGGCTCCTCCTCCTCCTTTTTCCTTCCTTCTCCCCGCCACCGCCCCCCTACCCCTATCAGTCTGAAGAAAGGGTTTGGCCCGCAACGTTGCCTATTTCCTTCGCTCCATAGATGCTGCTGCACCCGCTGAGTTTCTCCAGCCGAGGCAGCGTGGAGTATAAATTGATTCAATAGAAGAGTTAGACACATAGAAACATAGAAACATAGAAATTAGGTGCAGGAGTAGGCCATTCGGCCCTTCGAGCCTGCACCGCCATTCAATATGATCATGGCTGACCATCCAACTCAGTATCCCGTACCTGCCTTCTCTCCATACCCCCTGATCCCCTTAGCCACAAGGGCCACATCTAACTCCCACTTAAATATAGCCAATGAACTGGCCTCAACTACCCTCTGTGGCAGAGAGCTCCAGAGATTCACCACTCTGTGTGAAAAAGGTTCTTCTCATCTCGGTTTTAAAGGATTTCCCCCTTATCCTTAAGCTGTGACCCCTTGTCCTGGACTTCCCCAACATCGGGAACAATCTTCCTGCATCTAGCCTGTCCAACCCCTTAAGAATTTTGTAAGTTTCTATAAGATCCCTTCTCAATCTCCTAAATTCTAGAGAGTATAAACCAAGTCTATCCAGTCTTTCTTCATAAGACAGTCCCTGCCATCCCAGGAATCAGTCTGGTGAACCTTCTCTGCACTCCCTCTATGGCAATAATGTCCTTCCTCAGATTTGGAGACCAAAACTGTACGCAATACTCCAGGTGTGTTCTCACCAAGGCCCTGTACAATTGCAGTAGAACCTCCCTGCTCCTATACTCAAATCCTTTTGCTATGAAAGCTAACATACCATTCGCTTTCTTTACTGCCTGCTGCACCTGCATGCCTACCTTCAATGACTGGTGTACCATGACACCCAGGTCTCGCTGCATCTCCCCCTTTCCCGATCGGCCACCATTTAGATAATAGTCTGCTTTCCTGTTTTTGCCACCAAAATGGATAACCTCACATTTACCGATGTTAGACTAACTGGTCTGTAATTCCCCATTTTCTCTCTCCCTCCCTTCTTAAAAAGTGGGGTTACGTTTGCTACCCACCAATCTTCAGGAACTACTCCAGAATCTAAAGAGTTTTGAAAGATTATTACTAATGCATCCACTATTTCTGGAGCTACTTCCTTAAGTACTCTGGGATGCAGCCTATCTGGCCCTGGGGATTTATCACCCTTTAATCCATTCAATTTACCCAACACCACTTCCGGCTAACCTGGATTTCACTCAATTCCTCCAACTCCTTTGACCCGCGGTCCCCTGCTATTTCCGGCAAATTATTTATGTCTTCCTTAGTGAAGACGGAACCAAAGTAGTTATTCAATTGGTCCGCCATATCCTTGTTCCCCATGATCAACTCATGCTGACTGCAAGGGACCTACATTTGTTTTAACTAATCTCTTTCTTGTCATATATCTATAAAAACTTTTGCAGTCAGTTTTTATCTTCCCTGCCATTTTTCTTTCATAATCTATTTTTCCTTTCCTAATTAAGCCCTTTGTCCTCCTCTGCTGGTCTTTGAATTTCTCCCAGTCCTCCGGTATGCTGCTTTTTCTGGCTAATTTGTACGCATCATCCTTTGCTTTGATACTATCCCTGATTTCCCTTGTTATCCATGGATGTACTACCTTCCCTGATTTATTCTTTTGCCAAACTGGGATGAACAATTTTTGTAGTTCATCCATGCAGTCTTTAAATGTCTTCCATTGCATATCCACCGTCAACCCTTTTAGAATTAATTGCCAGTCAATCTTGGCCAATTCACGTCTCATACCCTCAAAGTTACCTTTCTTTAAATTCAAAACCATTGTTTCTGAATTAACAATGTCACTCTCCATCCTAATGAAGAACTCAACCATATTATGGTCACTCTTGCCCAAGGGGGCACGTACAACAAGATTGCTAACTAACCCTTCCTCATTACTCAATACCCAGTCTAAAATAGCCTGCTCTCTCGTTGGTTCCTCTACATGTTGATTTAGATAACTATCCCGCATACATTCCAAGAAATCCTCTTCCTCAGCACCCCTGCCAATTTGATTCACCCAATCTATATGTAGATTGAAGTCACCCATTATAACTGTTTTGCCTTTGTCGCACGCATTTCTAATTTCCTGTTTGATACCATCTCCAACTTCACTACTACTGTTAGGTGGCCTGTACACAACACCCACCAGCGTTTTCTGCCCCTTAGTGTTTCTATTCTGCCCCAGAGCATCTCTGGAGAGAAGGAATGGGTGATGTTTCGGATCGAAACCCTTCTTCAGACAGAGGCTGAACTCTCATCGGAGAGAGACATTAGACAATAAACAATAGGTGCAGGAGTAGGCCATTTGGCCCTTCGAGCCAGCACCACCATTCATTGTGATCATGGCTGATCATCCCCAATCAGTACCCCGTTCCTGCCTTCTCCCCATATCCCCTGACTCCGCTATCTTTAAGAGCCCTATCTAGCTCTCTCTTGAAAGTATCCAGGGAACTGGCCTCCACTGCCCTCTGAGGCAGAGAATTCCACAGACTCACAACTCTCTGTGTGAAAAAGTCTCTGTTCTATATGGCTTACGCCTTATTCTTAAACTGTGGTCCCTGGTTCTGGACTCCCCCAACATCGGGAACATGTTTCCTGCCTCTAGCGTGTCCAAACTCTTAATAATATCTTATATGTTTCAATAAGATATCCTCTCATCCTTCTAAACTCCAGAGTATGCAAGCCCAGCCACTCCATTCTCTCAGCATATGACAGTCCCGCCATCCCGGGAATTAACCTTGTAAACCTACGCTGCACTCTATCAATAGCAAGAATGTCCTTCCTCAAATTAAGGGACCAAAACTGCACACAATATTCCAGGTGTGGTCACACTAGGGCCCTATACAACTGCAGAAGGACCTCTTTGCTCCTATACTGAACTCCTCTTGTTATAAAGGCCAACATGCCATTCGCTTTCTTCACTGCCTGCTGTACCTGCATGCTTACTTTCATTGACTGATGAACAAGGACTGCCAGATCCTGTTATACGTCCCCATTTCCCAAATTGACACCATTTAGATAGTGATCTGCCTTCCTGTTTTTGCTATCTAAGTGGATAACCTCACATTTATCCACATTAAACTGTATCTGCCATGCATCACCCAACCTGTCTAAGTCACCTTGCATTCTCATGGCATCCTCCTCACCGTTCACAATGCCACCCAGCTTTGTGTCATCTGCAAATTTGCTAATGTTACTTTGAATCCCTTCATCTAAATCATTGATGTATATTGTAAATAGCTGCGGTCCCACACTTGCGGTACCCCACTAGTCACCGCCTGCCATTCTGAAAGGGACCCGTTAATCCCTACTCTTTGTTTCCTGTCTGCCAACCAATTTTCTATCCATGTCACCACTCTACCCCCAATACCATGTGCCCTAATTGTGCCCAGTAAGAGGAGGAAAATACCTTCAAAGTAGACATACCTTGAACATATTTCGCAATGAAGCAGACAAAACTGATTTAAATCGACGGTAGACACAAAATGTTGGGGTAACTCAGCGGGACAGGCAGCATCTCTGGAGAGAAGGAATGGGTGACGTTTTGGGTCGAGACTGATAGAAGGGAGGTTGGTTTGTATGATGGTCTGGGCTACGTCTACAATTCTTGTGGTCTTGGATGGAGCTGTAGCAAAACTAATCTGTGATGCATCCCGATATGCATCAGGACTTTCATATGAAGAAAGACTGGATAGACTCGGCTTGTACTCGCTAGAATTTAGGAGATTGAGGGGGGACCTTATAGAAACTTACAAAATTCTTAAGGGGTTGGACAGGCTAGATGCAGGAAGATTATTCCTGATGTTGGAGAAGTCCAGAACAAGGGGTCACAGCTTAAGGATAAAGGGGAAATTTAGGACCGAGATGAGAAAAACAATCTGTGGAACTCTGTGCCACAGAAGGTAGTTGAGGCCAGTTCATTGGCTATATTTAAGAGGGAGTTAGATGTGGCCCTTGTGGCTAAAGGGATCAGGGGGTGTGGAGAGAAGGCAGGTACAGGATACTGAGTTGGATGATCAGCCATGATCACATTGAATGGCGGTGTAGGCTCGAAGGGCCGAATGGCCTACTTCTGCACCTAATTTCTATGTTTCTATGTAAAATGCTTTCAGTACTGCCCATAATGGTGTCCACTGAGTTTCCCGAACACTTTGTGTCTTTTGCTGTCAACCAGCACCTGCAGTTCCTTGTTTCTACAGTACATCCTGCACAGCTGTACTTGGTGTTTTTGTTTGACCGGTTACTTTTCCCTTGTTCACCACTCGACAAATGACCCTTTCTCTTCTTCCATTGCAGAATGCTGGAACTGGACCTCGTTGTCAGAGATGAGAACGGCAATATTCTCGATCCGGACCACACCAGCGTCATCAGCCTCTTCCAAGCACACAAGCGGGCAACGCAGCACATCACAGAGCGGATCCGAGAGGAATCGGTAAGGGGCCTACATGCTTCCTGCTGCTTCTTGTGGTGCATTATGGGAAGGCGATAGCTGGCAGCCATCTTGTGCCCCATGATTGATCAGGCTGCTCCACTTGCAAGTGGGCTTTTGAAAGTCCCTGAGACTGTAAAAATAGTGGAGTCAGGGGATAGGGGGAGAAGGCAGGAACGGGGTACTGATTGTGGATGATCAACCATGATCACAGTGAATGGCGGTGCTGGCTTGAAGTGCCAAAGGCTTACTCCTTATTCTTAAACTGTGGCCCCTGGTTCTGGACTCCCCCAACATCGGGAACATGTTTCCTGCCTCTAGTGTGTCCAAGCCAAACATTCTTATATGTTTCAATGTGATATCCTCTCATCCTTCTAAACTCCAGAGTGCTCAAGCCCAGCTGCTCCATTCTCTCAGCATATGACAGTCCCAGGTTCCCAAATCTTCCCCCCTCTCACCTTAAACCCATGTTCTCTGGTTCTTGAGTCCCCTACACTGGGTAAAAGACTGTGCATTTACCCAATCAATCCCTCTTATGATCTTATACACCGTTAAAAGATCATCCCTCGGCTTCCTGCCCCCCAAAGAATAAAGTCCGAGCATACCCAAGGAGTCTGAAGAAGGGTGTCGACCCATTTCTTTTCTATAGAGATGCTACCTGACCCTGCTGAATTACTCCAGCATTTTGTGCCTATCTTCGGTGTAAACCAGCATCTGCAGTTCCTTCCTACACATTTGAGTCCTGTGTTGCATCCTGGGAAGGGGACAGCTGGCAGCCATCTTGTTCCCCATGATTAATCGGACTGCTCCACTTGTCAGTGGGCTTTGGAAAATCCCAGAGACTCCATTAATCAATGGCACTATCCTAAATTGTCATTGAGCCATACAGCGTAGAAACAGACCCTTTGGCCAAGCTTTCCCATGGCAACCAAGATACCCCATCTACCTTCGTCCCAACTGCCTGCTTTTGGTCTATATCCCTCCAAACCTGTCCTATCTATGTACCTGTCCAAATGTTTTTTAAATGTTGTGATAATACCTGCCTCAGTCAGCAACTCATCCCTACACCCACCGCACTTCGTGTAAAAAATAAAGTTGCGCCTCAGGTTCCTATTAAATCTTCCCTTCCTCACCAAGAACCTATGTGCTCTGGTTATTGATTCCCCATACTCTGGGTAAAAGACTGTACCTTTACCTTATCTATTCCCCTCATGATCTTTACACGTCTATGAGATCGACGCTCAGCTTCCTGCTTTTCAAGGAATAAAGTCCTAGCCCGCCCAAGAAGGATCTCGACCCGAAACGTCACCTATTCCTTCTCTCCAGAGATGCTGCCTGTTCCGTTAAGGTACTCCAGCATTTTCTGTCTTATTCTCAGAGTAAACCAGCATCTGCAGTTCCTTCCCACACATTTGAGTCCTAATTGTCCTGTGTTGCATCATGGGAAGGGGAAGGCTGGCAGCCATTTTGTGCTACTGATAGATTGGGCCGCTCCATTTGTTCGTGGACTTTTGAAAGTCCTTGAGAATTATCAGAAATTCCGTTGAAAATCCTGGAGCTGAAGCCTGCTGCGGGGAAGTGCCACTTTCCGGGTAGGAGAGGCCACATTTATCTGGATAGCAGCACTGAAAAGCAGCAATAACATTAACTGTGAGTAGAATAGAATAGAATAGAATAGAATAGTTTCTTTATTGTCATTGTAACATGAGCCATGTACAACGAAATTTAAAATGTCAGCCAGTCAGTGCAGCATTCAAACATTTCTAAAGCTAACGAAACATCCACGGTAAAATAATAAAGATAAGCAAATAAATAAAAATCACAGACAAAGCACGCATACACACCCAACCCTCCATCCTTCTGTCGATTTCACCGTTACCACAGTCCCTTAGTCTGTATCGCCCCTGCGTTCCTTGGCGGCCACATTTAGTACTTTTATAGCAGTGGGGTAAAAACTGTTTTTTAGTCTATTTGTCCTTGTCCTTGTGGATCTGTACCGTCTGCCTGACGGCAACAGTTCAAACAGGGAGTGTCCGGGGTGGGAGATGTCCTTTATTATATTCTGGGTTTTTTTATTGCAGCGGGAACTGTGTAGGTCCTCCAAGGTAAGGAGAGGGCAGCCGACAATCCTCTGGGCGTTGTCAATGGCCCTCTGGAGCGCTTTCCTCTGTCTTAAGTATTAAGAGAGTCTCTTAATACTTCACTCACTTAAAGTAAAGAAGTTTATTTCTGAAAAAGGTGCCAGTTACTTTAAAGGTCAAATTGTGGAATTATCTGCCACAGAAGGCAATGGAGGCCAATTCACTGGATGTATTCAAGAGAGAGTTAGATTTAGCTCTAAGGGCTAACGGAATCAAGGGCAGTGAGGAGAAAGCAGGAACAGGGGGGAGTACTGATTCTGGATGATCAGCCATGATCATATTGAATGGTGGTGCAGGCTCGAAGAACCGAATGGCCTCCTCCTGCACCTATTTTCTATGTTTCTAAAATGTAAGAACTGCAGTATATGCCTGCACTATAACGAGGCACGTGTTGTCAAACAGAGTGATCTTTATAAGGTTAACATAGAACAGCTCTCAGAACCACGACAACGGGCAAAGGTGTTACCAGCTGTATATCTATACCCCAGGGGAGATCCCTGACCTGCTCTTCTCACCAAACCAAGCCACATGACCCAACCCCCAGAGCCGAGGGTTCGCACCACGAGTGGCTAACCACCAGGGGCCGCCACAACACCTTGTAATTTCTTAGAAAGGGCAGCACTTTTCAGCGCCAGAGATCTGCGTCCGATCCTAAATACGGGGGTTGTTGGTGCACGTTCTACCCATTACCGCGTGGCCCGGGTGCGCTGTGCGCTGTGCTCGGAGTTCAGGAGTGAACCCTGGATGTTGGAGCTGTGAAACATAGAAACATAGAAACATAGAAACATAGAAATTAGGTGCAGGAGTAGGCCATTCGGCCCTTCGAGCCTGCACCGCCATTTAATATGATCATGGCTGATCATCCAACTCAGTATCCCGTACCTGCCTTTTCTCCATACCCTCTGATCCCCTTGGCCACAAGGGCCACATCTAACTCCCTCTTAAATATAGCCAATGAACTGGCCTCAACTACCCTCTGTGGCAGAGAGTTCCAGAGATTCACCACTCTCTGTGTGAAAAAAGTTCTCCTCATCTCGGTTTTAAAGGATTTCCCCCTTATCCTTAAGCTGTGACCCCTTGTCCTGGACTTCCCCAACATCGGAAACAATCTTCCTGCATCTAGCCTGTCCAACCCCTTAAGAATTTTGTAAGTTTCTATAAGATCCCCTCTCAATCTCCTAAACTCTAGAGAGTATAAACCAAGTCTATCCAGTCTTTCTTCATAAGACAGTCCTGACATCCCAGGAATCAGTCTGGTGAACCTTCTCTGCACTCCCTCTATGGCAATAATGTCCTTCCTCAGATTTGGAGACCAAAACTGCACGCAATACTCCAGGTGTGGTCTCACCAAGACCCTATACAACTGCAGTAGAACCTCCCTGCTCCTATACTCAAATCATCTTGCTATGAAAGCCAACATGCCATTCGCTTTCTTTACTGCCTGCTGCACCTGCATGCCTACCTTCAATGACTGGTGTACCATGACACCCAGGTCTCGCTGCATCTCCCCCTTTCCCAATCGGCCACCGTTTAAATAATAATCTGCTTTCCCGTTTTTGCCACCAAAATGGATAACCTCACATTTATCCACATTAAACTGCATCTGCCAAACATTTGCCCACTCACCCAGCCTATCCAAGTCACCTTGCAGTCTCCTAGCATCCTCCTCACACCTAACACTGCCCCCCCTGCTTAGTGTCATCCGCAAACTTGGAGATATTGCCTTCAATTCCCTCATCCAGATCATTAATATATATTGTAAATAGCTGGGGTCCCAGTACTGAGCCTTGCGGTACCCCACTAGTCACTGCCTGCCATTGTGAAAAGGACCCGTTTACTCCTACTCTTTGCTTCCTGTTTGCCAGCCAGTTCTCTATCCACATCAATACTGAACCCCCAATGCCATGTGCTTTAAGTTTGTATACTAATCTCTTATGTGGGACCTTGTCGAAAGCCTTCTGGAAGTCCAGATACACCACATCCACTGGTTCTCCCCTATCCACGCTACTAGTTACATCCTCACATCCGTGAGGCAGCGGCTTTATTAGTTCAATGCATCAATGAAGCTTCATTGCCACATGTACCCACCGTAGGTCCCAGTGAAATGCCTTGTTTTGCGTACAACCGGGTAACGATCGTACAGCAGACCTCACCTGGGCAGTACACAGGTGTCGCCATGTTCCAGACGCTGACAAAGTTACGACAAGTTCATCAAAAGGTTTTGTCGTCTGCTTGCGGCGGCGAATCAGGAGTGGTGCCGCACGTGGCAGTCGGCAGCCCTCCTCCTGGCCCCTCCCCTTGTTCTCTCCCTTCTATCTCACCCCCCGCCCCCCCCCCCCTCCCCCACCCACCCATGATTCTCGCGGCACCCCCCCCATGCTAGGTCCCCTCTTTAATCTCGGTGGACCCCTGCTGGGTCCTCCCTTCGTTCTCATATCCCCCCCCCCCCCCATCGGGTCTCTCCTTCTCAACAGCCCAACATCGAGAAGTGAGACAACATATCACACATGTGACCAGATGTCATCGCATAAAGTAATGCCTTAAAAAATTATTTGTAAGGTATTAATCTTATTCTTTGTTATTTTCCCACTGACAGAACTACAATGCATGTCTGCTGAGGAGATGAACATTCTGGCTTTTTAAAATTCACAAGAGTTTTGTTAGAATGTTGTGAAAAAATCGCTTCCCTGTCGCGCACACACGTGACCGTGTCACATTTGACCTCTGACCCTAAACGAACATTGTCCGCATAACATGAAGATTCCACTTGATAAACTTTGAAAAAAATATGAATAGTATACACAGCACAAAACAATCTACCTGTAATGCTTTCAGAATTAGAAGAGATGTCTATTCCACAATTTTTCATATGTTTTGGTCACACACGTGACTAAGAATGGGCCTATTTGTTCATACTGGCCCTCCTCTGTCGGGTCAGCCCTTTGTTTTCGGTGTCCCTCCCTCTGCCGGGTCTCTCCCTCATCTGCAGTTGTATAGGGCTCTGGTGAGACCCCATCTGAAATATTGTGTACAGTTTTGCTCTCCTAATTTGAGGAAGGACATCCTTGTGATTGAGGCAGTGCAGCGTAGGTTCACGAGATTGATCCCTGGGATGGCGGGACTGTCATATGAGGAAAGATTGAAAAGACTAGGCATGTATTCACTGGAGTTTAGAAGGATGAGGGGGGATCTTATAGAAAACTATACAATTATAAAAGGACTGGACAAGCTGGATGCAGGAAAAATGTTCCCAATGTTGGGCGAGTCCAGAACCAGGGCCCACAGTCTTAGAATAAAGGGGAGGTCATTTAAGATCGAGGTGAGAAAAAACTTTTTCTCCCAGAGAGTTGTGAATTTATGGAATTCCCTGCCACAGAGGGCAGTGGAGACCAAGTCACTGGATGGATTTAAGAGAGAGTTAGATAGAGCTCTAGGGGCTGGGGGAGTCAAGGGATATGGGGAGAAGGCAGGCATGGGTTATTGATAGGGGACGATCAGCCATGATCACAATGAATGGCGGTGCTGGCTTGAAGGGCCGAATGGCCTCCTCCTGCACCTATTTTTTATGTTTTTATGTTTCTATGTTTCCCCTTATATCTCAGTGCCCCCCCCCCTCCCCCCCCCTCCCAGCAGATAGCTCTGGCACCTTGCTCTATTTCCACTCTGAGATTAATTGACTAACTGCTACTTGGGTTTTCTGTTCAAGCCAGCAGCGAACTTAGCACCTTGCAGGTTTTGCTAATCTTTGACCGTTTTTGTTCCCGCTCCTCTCCAACAGCGTCAGAATCAGAATGAGTGCGGCAGATTTGCGCGCTTGTCCTCATCGCCCACCCACACCCTCTTCATCTGGGTCCGCAACTTTGTCTGTAAAATCGGGGAGGAAACCGAACTCTTCATGTCACTATATGACCCAAACGAACAGAAGATAATCTGGTGAGTGTTCACACTTTGTATCCACCTTTCATTCCTATCAGTTTCTTCCCAGCTGTTATCAGGCAACTGAATAGACAATAGACTACAGACAATAGGTGCAGGAGGAGGCCATTCAGCCCTTCGAGCCTGCACCGCCATTCATTATGATCATGGCAGATCATCCAACTCAGTATCCTGTACCTGCCTTCTCTCCATACCCCATAATCCCTTTAGCCACAAGGGCCACATCTAACTCCCTCTTAAATATAGCCAATGAACTGTGACCTCAACTGTGGCAGAGAATTCCACTAATTCACCACTCTCTGTGTGAAAAATGCTTTTCTCATCTCGGTCCTAAAAGACTTCCCCCTTATCCTTAAATTGTGACCCCTTGTCCTGGACTTCCCCAACATCGGGAACAATCTTCCTGCATCTAGCCTGTCCAACCCCTTAAGAATTGTGTAACTTTCAATAAGATCTCCCCTCAATCTTCTGAGGCAGAAAATTCCACAGATTCACAACTCTCTGGGTGAAAAGGTTTTTCCTCATCTCTGTTCTAAATGGCCTACCCCTTATCCTTAAACTGTGGCCCCTGGTTCTGGACTCCCCCAACAGAGCAATCCTACCACAATTAGAGAAAAGTCCTGAACTACTATCTATCGACCTCACTGATGACCCTCGGACTATCTTTGATCAGACTTTGCTGGGTTTACCTTGCAATAAACGTTACTCCCTTGTCATGCATCTGTCGCTGTCAAGGTACACAATAACCATATAACCATATAACAATTACAGCACGAAAACAGGCCATCTCGGCCCTTCAAGTCCGTGCTGAACATTTATTCTCCCCTAGTCCCATCTACCTGCACTCAGACCATAAACCCTCCATTCCTTTCCTGTCCATATAACTATCCAATTTATTTTTAAATGATAAAATCGAACCTGCCTCCACCACCTCCACTGGAAGCTCATTCCACACAGCTACCACTCTCTGAGTAAAGAAGTTCCCCCTCATGTTACCCCTAAACTTCTGTCTCTTAATTCTTAAATCAAATGTGGAAATTCCACTCAGACAACAGCCAAGGTCAGGATCGAACCCAGGACCCTGGCCCTGTGAGGCAGCCACTCTACCCGCTGCGCCACCCTGCCACCTTCCATTTGAGAAGGACATTTTAGGACTGTGCATTGGAAGTCGACAGGCAATGATACATTTGCCCGGCCGTGTAATGGGCCTGTCCCACTTGGGCGATTTTTTTGGCGACTACAGGCGATTGCCGCTAAATTTTCAACACGTTGAAAATTTTTCAGTGACAGTGGTGACAATTTTTCCTGTCGTAGGTTATCGCCAGGTGTCGTAGGTGAATTCCATTAAAACTAGTCCCGGGCAGTCGCCTAAAGAGTCCTCTAAGTGGGACAGATTCATTAGCAGTGACCTCTTTAAGAACAAAAACTATTTCCTTGGAGTCGTAGAGTCATCCAGGGTGGAAAGAGGCCCTTCAGCCCAACTTGCCCATACCGACCAACATGTCCCATCTACACTAGTCCCACCTGCCCGTGTTTGGTCCTTATAATCGGCCATGATCACATTGAATGGCGGTGCTGGCTCGAAGGGCCAAATGGCCTACTCCTGCACCTATTGTCTATTGTCTATTGTCTTATCCCTCTAAACTTATCCTATCCATGTACCTATCCAATTTTTAGAAAGGTTGGCAAGTGAGAAAGCAGGAGCGGGGTACTGATTGTGGATGATCAGCCATTATCACATTGAATTTCCGATGCTGGCTCGAAGGGCCGAATGGCCCATTCCTGCACCTATTGTCTATTGTCTATAAAAGGGTGACCAAAACTGAACACAATACTCGGAATGTGGCGTCACCACTTGTACAACCATAACATAGAAAATAGGTGCAGGAGTAGGCCATTCGGCCCTTCGAGCCTGCACTTGTACAACCATAACATGACATCCCAACTTCTATACTCAATATGTGTAGGAAGGAACTGCAGGTGCTGGCTTACACCGAAGATAGACACAAAATGCTGGAGTAACTTAAATATCAGTTTAAGAATAATGGGTAGGCCATTTAGGACTGAGATGAGGAGAAACTTTTTCACCCAGAGAGTTGTGGATTCACAACTATGCACTGAATGTTTTCAAGAGAGAGTTAGATGAGGGCAAACAGAATCAAGAGATATGGGGGGAAAGCAGGAACGGGGTACCGATTTTGGATGATCATTATGGCTAGGCTATTTTCCAATGTTTCTATGCTTCTATGTAACTCAGAGGATCAGGCAGTATCTCTGCAGAACAGACATGAGTGACAGGTTGGAACCCTTCTTCAGGCTGAGAGTCAGGGCAGAGAGAAACGATGTCTATTCCACACTCAATACTCTGACTGATGAAGGCCAAAGCACCAAAGGCCTTGTGCTGGTGAAAGTCAGCACAGTTTATTCTTTTGAATCTTACTGTTTGCACATCGCAAGGATATAAATTACACTCATCGACCAGTGGACGCAGTCAAGCTGAACGCAACTTACCAGAGTTGGTGTGAAGCACAGTTAAATTTGAAGAAAGGGTTTAAAGAATTCTGATTAAATGACTATGACACATAGGTAGGAAAAAATAAAATTGGGGAATGTTAATAAAAGGATCCTGGAGGAAATGCAATAAAACAAAACGGTCTCAGAATACAATTTGGAGCAGTAATTACAGCAGGTTGAAGCTTAACACAATGCAGACTATTTCCCATTTGTCATTGTCAATTTCTTGCTTCTTCTGACTCGATCGAATGATGATTCGGCAAAATCTTTAAGGAGGCTTAAGTTTGGAACTTTGGAGCGCGGAGACTTATAGCCCAGTCCCACTGTACGAGTTCAATCAAGAGTTCTCCCAAGTTTGCCCTGATTCGAACTAGGAGATTTACGGTAATGGCCGCTCGTCGGTACTCGGGGCTCTCGTGGACATTTTTCAACTGGTTGAAAAATCTTCACGAGTCTTCACGAGCTTACCGCGTTTCCCGAGTACCTGCCGTTAGTGTTACGGGCCGCTAAGAGATGTCCCCGAGCTCCGACGTACCCGCTACGTTCATTCTATGTGCTTACCACGAGTTTGATTTTTTTTTAAACTCGGGAGAGCTCTTGAATGAACTCATACAGTGGGACAGGGCTTTAGCTTAAAGTGGAGGAAAGAACTGCAGATGCTGGTTTAAATCGAAGGGAGACACAAAATGCTGGAGTAACTCAGCGGGATGGGCAGCATTGCTGGAGAGAGGGAATGGGTGAATTTCGGCTCAAGACCCTTCTTCAGACTGAGGGGAGGGGGAGACTAGAGATATGGAAGGGTAAGGTGTGAAGATCAAGTTCAAGTTTTTATTGTCCATTGCACCAATTGGTACAGTGAAATTTGAGTTACCATACAGCCATACACAATACATGTTAGAGTTCAACATAAACATCCCCACACAGCTGAATCAATGTTCCCCACTGTGATGGAACGCAATAACGTTCAGTCATCTTTCTCATCGCAGATGGGTGAGGTTTGAGACAGGAATTGGCTAGGATAGATGGGCAAATTATACTTCAAGGGTTGACGGTGGAGATGCAATGGCAAAGATTTAACGACCGCATGGACGAACTCCAGAGATTGTTCATCCCTGTCTGGCGAAAAAATAAAATGGGGAATTCGGGCCAACGAGGGAAATCAAGGATAGTGTAAAATCCAAGGAAGAGGCTTATCAATTGGCCTGGGGTAGCAGCAAACCGGAGGACTGGGAGAAATTTGGGGAATTGGACAAGGTGCCACCTAAGAGGTCAGTGCGTGAACTAACAGTGTAGGAACGAACTGCAGATGCTGGTTTAAATCAAAGGTAGACACAAAAAACTGGAGTAACTCAACGGGACAAGCAGCGTCTCTGGAGAGAAGGAATGGGTGACGTTTCGGGTCGAGTCTGAAGAAGGTTCTCGACCCGAAACGTCATCCATTCCTTTTCTCCGGCTGAGTACCCCTGCATTTTGTGTCTATCTTCGACATTGAAAGTTGCAGCCTGCTAGCCAAGCTCGGGGATGCTACGAAGAACCCAAATTTCCAGGTGGCACTGATGTAAGCAGACAGCTTCGATAGTTCAATAGTGCTTTACTTATTGCAATTTGCAATTGGTCGTGTGATAGGAGCACCATTTTATAATGGTGAGTAAGGTGGCGAAAAATTGTAGCGCTATGGGGATCGTTTTTGCGCAAATTTAATTACAATGCAGACCAGAAGTGATCAAGATGAGAGTTTTAATAATAGTATACAGTAGATAGATAGATTAATGTGTGGGGCAAATATTTTAGACAGAGAGTGGTGGAGGCTAGGAACGCACTGCCAGGGGTTGTTGTGGAGGCAGATACGATGCTATTGAGGGGGTGCAGCGTAGGTTCACCAGGTTAGTTCCCGGGATGGCGGGTCTGACATATGATGAAAGAATGGGTCGACTGGGCTTGTATTCGCAGGAATTTAGAAGGATGAGAGGGATTCTTATAGAAACGTATACAATTCTTCAGGGATTGGACTGGCTAGATGCAGGAATTTTTTCCCCAACGTTCGGGGAGTCCAGAACCAGGAGTCACATTTTAAGAATAAGGGGTTGGCCATTTAGGACTGAGATGAGGAAAAACTCCAGAGAGTTGTAAATCTGTGGAACTTTCTGCCACAGAAGCAGTGGAGGCCCAATTCACTGGATGTTTTCAAGAGAGAGGTAAATTTAGCTTTTATAACTAAAGGAATCAGGGGATATAAGGAAAACGCCAGAACGAGGTACAGATTGTGGATGATCAGCCATGATCACATTGAATGGAGGTGATGGCTCGAAGGGCCGAATGCCCCACTCCTGCACCTATGTTTCTATGTTTCTATGATAGTGGCGTTTAAGAGATTTTTAAATTGCAGGGAATAGGGGGATATGGATCATATGCAGGCAGGTGAGATTTAACGGCATCATGTTCAGCATGGATATTGTGGGCTGAAGGGCCTGTTCCTGTACTGCACTGTTCTATATTTTATAATCGATCAAAACCCAAAACAATTATGCAAAGACGCAAAGCGCTGCTGTAACTCGGGCAATGCGGTGGAGTTGCTACCTTACAGCCAGAGACCTGGGTTCGATCCTGACTGTGGGTGCTGTCTGTACACAGTTTGTACATTCTCCATCTACCCACATGGGTTTTCTCCAGGTGCTCCGGTTTCCATATAACCATATAACACAATTTGAAGACGTGCAGGTTTGTAGGTTGTCTTCTGTTGATTGTCCCTAGTGTGTAGGTTAATCACGAGTCGGCGTGGCCTCGGTGGGCCGAGTGGCCCGTTTCCATGCTGTATCTCTAAACTAAACCAAACTCAACGGGTCAGGCAGCATCTTTGGAGAACATGGATAGGTGATGCTATGACTTGGGACCTTACTGGCCTAAATATCACCTGTCCATTTCCCTCCACAGATACCGCCTGACCCGTTGAGTTACTCCAGCACTTTGTATCTTTTTTTGTAAACTAGGATCTGCAGTTCCACATGCCTGAAAAAACCCTGTTGCTGGTTATTTTGCAGACAATAGACAATAGACAATAGGTACAGGAGTAGGCCATTCGGCCCTTCGAGCCAGCAACGCCATTCAATGTGATCATGGCTGATCATCCCCAATCAGTACCCCGTTCCTGACTTCGCCCCATATCCCCTGACTCCGCTATCTTTAAGAGCCCTATCTAGCTCTCTCTTGAAAGTATCCAGAGAACCGGCCTCCACCGCAGAGAATTCCACAGACTCACAACTCTCTGTGAGGAAAAGTATTTCCTTATTAAATTATGAAAAACATATTCCAAAGTTTTTTAAAAAGTATCTATGTCGCCTCTTTACCAAATGATTCAATGTAATTTTTATATCTCCCATGAAAAAAGAACTTATTGAACGGATCTTTGAGAGATGGATGGTTAATTACATTTTCTTTGTGAGTGGCAGCTTAATGGTCGAGATCTACTGCACAAAGCCTCGGCTCGGATTTAAATCATAACATTAGACTTTATTTTACTTTAGAGATACAGCGCGGAAACAGGCCCTTCGGCCCACTGAGTCCGCGCCGACCAGCGATCATCCCGTACATTAACACTACCCCTCAACACCACACAAGGGAAAATTTACAATGTTACTGAAGTCAATTAACCTGCAAACCCGCACGTCTTTGGAGTGTGGGAGGAAACTGGAACACCCGGAGAAAACCCACGTGGTCACAGGGAGAACGTACAAACTCTGTACAGACAACACCCGTAGCCAGGTTCTCTGGCGCTGTAAGGTAGCAGATCTGCCGCTGCATCGCCAAAGACCATAGAAAATCTACCGCTGCCAAGCCAAAGACCATAGAAGCGGAATTAGGACAATCGATCCATTGAGTCTCGATCAATCATGACTGATCTATTCCTCCCTCTCAACCCCATTTTCCCGCCTTCTCCAAGTAGCCTTTGACATCTTTACCAATCAAGAATCTATCAATCTCCGCTTTAAAAATACCCAATGCCTTGGTCTCTACAGCCATGAATTCCACAGAATAAGTGGACATTTAACATTTCTTCTGTGGCAATTTGGGACAAAGTTGGCAGAGATACTCTGAAATGATCTGTGATCAATATTAGGTTTGTTATTATCACAAGTGCCTCGGTGCAGTGGAAAGCTGGATTTTGCATTCATTACAAACAGGTCAGATATACCATACATAGATATAATCAAGTACAGTAGGTAGAGCTACGGGGAAGATGCAATGTGGAATATAGTTCTCAGCATTGTAGTGCATCAGTTCCAGACAAAGTCCAATGTTCGCAATGGGGTAGAGGTGAATCGGACAGTACCCTAGCTTATAGAAGGACCGTTCAGAAGCCTGATAGAAACATAGAAACAAAGAAAATATGTGCAGTAGTAGGCCATTCGGCCCTTCGAGCCTGCACCGCTATTCAATATGATCATGGCTGACCATCCAACTCAGTATCCTGTACCTGCCTTCTCTCCATACCCCCCTGATCCCTTTAGCCACAAGGGACACATCTAACTCCCTCTTAAATATAGTCAATTAACTGGCCTCAACTACCTTCTGTGGCAGAGAATTCCTGAAATTCACCACTCTCTGTGTGAAAAATGTTTTTCTCATCTCAGTCCTAAAAGATTTCCACCTTATCCTTAAACTGGGACCCCTTGTTCTGGACTTCCTCAACGTCGGGAACAGTCTTCCTGCATCTAGCCTGTCCGACCCCTTAAGAATTTTGTAAGTTTCTATAAGATCCTCCCTCAAATTCTAGCGAGTACAAGCCGTGTCTATCCAGTCTTTCATCATATGAAAATCCTGACATCCCAGGAATCAGTCTGATGAACCTTCTCTGTACTCCCTCTATGGCAAGAATGTCTTTCCTCAGATTTGGAGACCAAAACTGTACGCAATACTCCAGGTGTGGTCTCACCAAGACCCTGTACAACTGCAGTAGTACCTCCCTGCTCCTATACCCAAATCAATCCTATTCTCTGATAATAGGAACCAGAGGACATAGGTTTAAGGTGAGGGGGGAAAGATTTAATAGGAATCTGAGGGGTAACCTACTTGGTACGGGCTGCTGGAGGAGGTAGTTGAGGGAGGGACTAACGCAACTTTTAAGAGACAGTTAGACAGGTAGATGAATCGGACAGGTTTAGAGGGATGTGGGTCAAACGTAGGGAGGTGGGACGAATGTTGATGGGACGTTTTGGTCAGTGTGGGCAAGTTGGGCCGAAGGGCCTTTAGAGTCACGACTCTATGACTCTAACAGTGGGAAAGAAGCTGTTCCATATAAGACCATAAGGCATAGAAGCATAATTGTGGTTAAGGAAAGAGCGTTCATGTCGTGGCCCTGTTATAGACAATAGACAATAGGTGCAGGAGTAGGCCATTCGGCCCTTCTAGTCAGCACCGCCATTCAATATGATAATGGCTGATCATCCACAATCAGTACCCCGTTCCTGCCTTCTCCCCATATCCCTTAACTTTGTTACCCCTAAGAGCTCTATCTAACCCTCTCTTGAAAGCATCCAGAGAACCAGCCTCCACCGCCCTCTGAGTCAGAGAATTACACACACAACTCTCTGTGTGAACATTTTTTTCCTCATCCCGTTCTAAATGGCTTACCACTTATTCATAAACTGTGGCCCCTGGTTCTGGACTCCCCCAACATCGGGAACATGTTTCCTGCCTCTAGCGTGTCCAAGCCCTTAACAATCTTATCTGTTTCCACCAATCTTTCCACCACCACGCACAAGAAGCACAAGAAGCGACAGGACAGACATCGTTGTGTGCAGATGCCGAGAAATGTCTTCATCTTGTGTGCGGACTTCGATGAGAAGAAGAATGCACAATTAACCCATTTGGCCCATCGAGTCTGCTCCGCCATTCAATCATGGCTCATCCATTTTTCACTCTCACTCCCATTCTCCGGGCTTTGCCCCTTAAACCTTTATCGGTTGCCTGAGCCTGGTGGTGTACCCTTTCATGCTTTTGTATCGACTGCCCAACGGCAGCAGGGAGAAGAAGGAATGACCGGGGTGGGACAAGTCTTTGACCATGTTGCCTGCTTGTCCGAAGCATCGTGAGGTGCAGATGGAGTCAATGGTGGGGAGTCTGGTTTGTGTGAAGGGTCTGGGTCTCATTTTCATGCTGTATCTTTTTTTCTTCTTTCATTCATCATTCGTTCATTCATACATTCATTCATGCATACATTCATTCAATCATTCATTCATTCATTCTTTCATACATTCAATCATTTCATTCATTCAATCATTCAATCATTCATTCAATCATACATTCATTCATTCATTCAATCATTCATTTCATTCAATCATTCATCATTCAATCATTCATTCATTCATTCATCATACATTCATTCAATCATTCATACATTCATACATTCATACATTCATTCAATCCATTCATTCATCTTTCATTCATTCATTCATCATTCATTCATTCATTCATGCATTCATTCATTCATCCATCATGCATGCATTCAATCAGTCATTTCATTCATACATTCAATCATCATTCATTCATTCATTCATTCATATCATTCATTCAATCATTCATTCATTCATCATTCATTCATTCAATCATTCATACATTCAATCATGCATTCAATCATTAATTCATTCATACATACATTCATGCATTCAATCATTCATTCATTCATTCATTCATTCATCCATTCATTCATTCATGCATTCAATCATTCATTCACTCATTCATTCATTCATCATTCATTCATTCAATCAATCAATCAATCAAATTTGGCAGCCCTTGGGATTAGAGATTATATATTGGTACAGAAGTTATAAAGGAGTTATATACCTTGGGGCGTAGGATAATAAGGGGTGATCTTATAAAGGCAAACAAGATCATGAGAGGAATAGATCGGGTGAAGGCAGTCTTTTACCCAGAGTAGGGGAATCAAGAACCAGAGGACATAGGTTTGAGATGAGGGTGGAAAGATTTAATAGGAATCTGAGAGGCAACTTTATTTATACTAAGGGAAGTAGGTATATGGAACAATTTCCTAGAGGAGGTAGATGCGGCAGACACTCTCACAATGTTAAAAAAAGGTTTAGATAGGTACAGGGACAGGACAGGTTTAGAAGGGTATGAGCCAAACACAGGCAGATGGAACTAGTGTTGAGGGGGCATGTTGATCGTAGATACATAGACAATTGGTGCATGAGGAGCCCATTCGGCACCGCCATTCAATGTGATCATGGCTGATCATCCACAATCAGTACCCCCGTTCCTGCCTTCTCCCCATATCCCCTGGTTCCGCTAGCCCCAAGAGCTCTATCTAACTCTTTTTAGAATGCTCGTAGTGAGTCAGCCTCCACTGCCTTCTGAGGCAGAGTATTCCACAAATTCACATCGGCATGGGAAAGTTGTGCCAAAAGTCCGGTTTCCACACATTATGACTAGTATGATTATGGCTATTCTCTGCCGACCAACATGCCCATCCAAGCTAGTCCCATTTACCTGCGTTTGGCCCATATCACTCTAAATATCTCTCTAAGGGCGGTACGGTGGCGCAGCGGTAGAGCTACTGTTTTACAGCACCAGAGACCCAGGTTCAATCCTGACCACGGGTGCTGTCAGTACGGAGTTTGTACGTTCTCCCCGTGATCTGCATGGATATTCTCCGAGCTCTTTGGTTTCCTCTCAAACTCCAAAGACATACAGGTTTGTAGGTTAATTGGCTTGGCATCAATGCACAAAAATGTAAAATTGTCCTTAGTGTGCGTGGGATAGTGTTAATGTGTGGGGATCGCTGGTCAGCGCAGACTCAGTGGGCTGAAGGGCCTGTTTCTGCAGTGCATCTCTAAACTAAATTAAACTAAACTAAACTGAACCTTTCCTATCCATGTGCTAATGATATCTACCACAGCCAAGAAGAAAACGTATCTCCTTGTGGATGTTCAGTTTAGTTTATTGTCACGTGTACCGAGGTACAGTGAAAAGCTTTTGCTGCGTGCTAACCAGTCAGCAGAAAGACAATACATGATTACAATTGATCCATTTACAGTGTACAGATACATGATAAGGGGAATAACGTTTAGTGCGGGGTAAAGCCAGCAAAGTCCGATCAAGGATAGTCCCAGGGTCATCAAAGAGATCGAGTGTAGTTCAGCACTGCCCTCTTGGTTGTGGTGGGATGATTACAAATGAGAGGGGGAATCGAGGACCAGAGGACAGAGGTTCAAGTTGAAGGGGTAAAGATTTAATAGGAATCTGAGGGATAACGTTTTCACACAAAAAGTGGTGGGTGTGTGTAGCAAGCTGCCAGGTGAGGTCATTGAGGCTGGGACTATCCAAACATTTAAGAAACTGGTAGACCGGTACATGGATAGGACAAAAGGAGGAGCAACACCTCATATTCTGCTTGGGCAGTCTGCACCCTAGCGGCATAAACATTGAATTCTCCAATTTCCGGTAGCCCTAGCTGTCTCCTCCCCTTTTCTCCAGCACTTTTGTCTACCTTCGATTTTCCAGCATCTGCAGTTCCTTCTTAAACACATGGATGGGACAAGTTTGGAGGGATATGGACCAAAGGCAGACAGGTGGGACGGGTGTAGCTGGGACATGTTGGCTGGTGTGGGCAAGTTGGGTCGAAGGGCCCGTTTCCATGCTGTATCGCTCTTTGACTCTATGAGTGATGTTTACGACTGTCGAGACTGCTGCTAAATGATTCATGTTTAACAAAATTAATTCTTGTATTTTCAGTGAGAACTATTTATTCCGCTGGGCGAGCACAGGCTTACCGAAGGAAATTGACATGCTGAATAATTTGAAAGTGGTGTTCACTGTGAGTATCATGTGAAATTAATCTGGCTTTTTTCAGGCCACAGAATAAGGCCATTTGGTCCATTGGATTGAGTCCAGTTTTATTCCCAGTTTTATTCCCAATTCCGGAGCCCTTCCACTCTCTTTGACCTCACACAATCAGCATATTCAGTCTGAAGAAGGGTCTCAACCCGAAACGTCTCCCATTTCTTCTCTCCAGAAATACTGCCTGTCCCTCTGAGTTACTCCAGCTTTTTGTGTCTATTTTCAGTTGAAACCAGCATCTGCAGTTCCTTAGATTAGACTTGATATGTTGATTTAGCTCTTAGGGCTAAAGGAATCAAGGGGTATGGAGAAAAAGCAGGAATGTGGTACTGATTGGGGATGATCAGCCATGATCATATTGAATGGCGGTGCTGGCTCGAAGGGCCGAATGGCCTACTGCAGCACCTATGTTTTTTTTAATGTTTCTATTCTGTTTCTCGATATATTCTCCTGTTCTTTCCCCTTTTTATAGTGTTTTATATTGAAACGGTGTGGAAGCAGGCTCTTTGGCCCAACTTGCCCACACTGGCCAACATACCCCAGCTACACGTCCCACCCGCCTGCATTTGGTCCTTGGGCAATATGCAATCAGCATATCTCAGTACAGTCGTCGAAACTGCAGATGCTAGTTTGCAAAAGAGGACACAAAATGCTGGAGTAACTCTGAGGGTCAGGCAACATCTCTGGAGAACATGGATAAATGATGTTTTGTGTCAGATTGGTCTAAAGAAGGGTTGAAGCCTGAAACGTCACCTATCCATGTTCTCCTAGAGATGCTGCCTGACCCATTGAGTTACTCCAGCACTGTGTGATCCCCCCCCCCAAGTATAATCGGTAGAGCTAAGGGAAAAGTGATTTAAAAGTGTATGGCGATTGTATTTGATGGTAATAGATCCTCTTTTGGGATCAGATCGTAAAGAGATACCATGTTCTGGTAGCATCTTGGGGACTTGGAGTAGAAGATGATTAAGAAGTTGATGTATACAGTGCAGCATGCGGAGCAAAACCACCAGATTCAAAAACAGGTTTTTACCTCAGGCCATCAGATTACTCAACACACTCAAGAAAATTCCATGAACATTTAACTTTAACTCAATGTCTGCAGTATGCTATTTGCACTTTTCTATATTGCACCTTTATTATTGCACTTTAATAACACACCTCAAAATGTTACTACAGTCTGGCACACTGTGAATATTTTAAATAATGTATATTGTCTATGTTATTGGTATGTTGTCTGTCTGTGTTATAAATATTACTTGCACATTTGGAGTATGGGGAAACGCAATTTCAAACCAATTTATTTGAATTGACAATAAAGTTTACTTTGAACTTTGAACCTTGAAGTAGATTGTGCACATTGACACTGAAGCAGTGGGCCATTCTATGAAGGTGGGGCAACACGGTGGTGCAGTGGTAGAGTTACTGCTTTACAGTGGCATAGTCCTGGGTTCAATCCTGACTACGGCTGCTAGTACAGAGTTTGCATCTTCTCCCCGTGACCTGCGTGGGTTTTCACCGGGTGCTCCGGTTTCCTCTCGCATTCTAAAGACCTAAGGTTTATAGGTTAATTGGCTTTGGGTAAAATTGTAAATTGTCCCCAGTGTGTGTAGGATAGTGTTAGTGTGCGGGGATCACTGGTCAGCATGAACTCGGTGGGCCGAAGGGCCTGTTATCTTTAAACTAAACTAAACTAAACCAAACCAAACCTTTGTAGTAAGTCTCATCTAAGGATGTCTTTCCATGAGATGGTTTGGGACCTAGGTCGAGGTTTATTATTGTCATGCGTGCCGAGGTACAGTGAAAAGCTTTGTTTTGCATGCTAGCCTGCCAGATCAGATCATGTTGTGCATAAAAGTATCTCCACACTACACTAAACCAAACATGCAGACTATTATTCACCTTTCACATTTTTGTTTTAGGATTTGGGAAACAAAGACTTGAATCGTGAAAGGATTTACTTGGTGTGCCAGATAGTACGGGTGGGCCGAATGGACCTGAAGGAGACCAACGTTAAAAAAATGACTCAAGGATTGAGAAGGCCATTGGGGGTATCAGGTATGGAACAAATGCACGACTTGGACTTTTTTGGGTTTACAAAGCTTTGGCAATCCAGGACATACACAAAATGCTGGCGTTAACCCAACGGGACAGGCAGCATCTCGGGAGAGAAGAAATAGGTGAGGTTTCGGGTCAAGACCCTTCCTCAGACTGAGAGTCAGGGGAGAGGGAAATGAGATTTGGAAGAGTACAAAGAACATGAAATACAGGAGCAGGGCAGATTTAAGAATAGTCAAGTCATCAGTGTTTTATTGTGATATTAGACTGAGTGGGACCCGTTGGCCCCCATCCCCCAACGCAATAATCCACCACTCACCCGTTCCCCCAACGCAATCCGTTTCCACCACTCACCCATTCTCCCAACGTAGACCGTTCTCCCAACGCAATAATCCACCACTAACACAGAGCCCCCACAGGAGGCCTGGTCCCCCAACGCAACCTGGTCCCCAACGTAAGATTGGGCCCCAACGCAACCCGTTCCCCAACGTAAGATTCCACCACTCACCCGTTCCCCCAACACAACCCGTTTCCCCATTGTAATATTCCACCACTCACCCATAGCCCCCCGATCGTGCAGGTCATTTAAAACTTTAAAAAAAATGCGATTGCACTAAGATTTGATGTGATGTAGGTGCCACTGACAAGGCCATCTTTTGTTATCCAATCTAATCATTAAACTTTGCTGTGCTGGGTTAGGCTGGCAGATTCTTTCCCCAAAGGGCATTTGCTGTGAAGGACTCAGTGTTCTGGGATAAAAATTGTAGCCAGTAGGGCATTGTGACGTCATAAGTGCCTAACTGCCAGTGCAGATGTGAAGAAATCCAACTAGTAATTGTCACTTTAAAACTTTTAAATCTCCCCCACTACGTCCCTCCCCTTACAACTCTCATAGCTTGTGTATTGGCAGCAGAGATGATATTGTGATGTCATTTTCAGTTTTTGGAATCTTCACGGCAACTTGTGTAAATAGATGACTGTGAGATGCTGGAAGAGTCTCCCTCACAAATGCAGTTAATATTTTCAAAATTGGCTTTTAAATTTTTTTTAAAATATCAATAACCTGCGAAATATAACATCAAATCTGAAGGAAACTTGCAAGAACGACGACGGGAAAAAGCTGAGTAAGGTTCTGCAAAAATGTCAGCGTGACTGCAAAGTCCTGGCTGCCGTTACCATTCGCAACGGTGTGGGTTTGAAGACTTCAACGGCAGGTCACATTGCGATGTCATTGTTGAACTCAGCAGCCTATGTAAATGAGATGCCA
This sequence comes from Leucoraja erinaceus, assembly GCF_028641065.1. Taxonomy (NCBI): domain Eukaryota; kingdom Metazoa; phylum Chordata; class Chondrichthyes; order Rajiformes; family Rajidae; genus Leucoraja; species Leucoraja erinaceus. The sequence goes on from NW_026575605.1 coordinate 166,597, forward strand.
TTGTGATAGGTGGACTGTGAAATGGCATTGTGACATCATCACTGGAAGCTGCTGGAAGAGTCTCCCTCATAAAAACAAGTTACTATTTTCAAAGTTGGCTTTTTTTAAACTTTCAAAATCTATAAGTTGTGAAATATAACATCAAATCTGAAGGAAACTTATTACATTGTCGATGGGAAAAAGCTGAGTACGGTTCTGCAAATACTTTCACGCTTTTGTGTACCATTTTGGCGAAAATACAATCACACATACACACACACGCACATACGCACACACGCACACACACACGCACACACGCACACACACACATACACACACACACACACAGGAACAAGGCAAGATTTTTATACACATATAGATGACCTGAAGCAGATATGACAACGCACGCATGCACGCACGCACTCACCTACACACACACACACACGCATACACACACACACACACACACATACACACAAGGCAAGACTTATATACATATATAGATGACCTGAAACAGATATGACAATATCTGTAGCTCAACAGATATGTTCTATGGTTCAATGGAGCTTTATTTGTGACACGTGCAAATGCGCGGTGAAATTCTCGTTGTGTATATCACATATGTGGGCGCCGCTTTTTTTTGCCGCCATTATTCATAGTCCAAAGTCGGGTCGGCCCGCGTTCTCGATGTACTTTCCTCTCCTCTCTGCTCCTTTCATCTCCTCTCCTCTCCTCGCCCGGCCATCTTCGTGTCCTGGGGGTGCCTCCTGCAGCCCACCTTGAAGGCTGCAGCTGGAGGCCTTACGCTGGTTCACCCTCCTACCGGCCCTTGCCCCTGACGTCCAACATCTCGACCATCATCGAGCAGAAAGCCGATGCTCCGCCAGTCTCGGGATGTACGGGGCAACTTTTTACACAGAGAGTGGTGGGGTCCTGGAACGTGCTGCCTTGGGGGATGGTGGAGGCTGATACGACAGTGGTGTTTTAGAGGATGTTAGATGGGCACATGGAAGTGCACGGAATGGGGGTTGTGGACCACTGGAGGCAGAAGAGATCAGTTTAGCTAGGCATCATGTGCGGCATGGACATTGTAGGCCGCAGGGCCCATTAGTTCTGTACTGTTCGTCAGTCTGAAGTAGGGTCTTGACCTGAAACGTCACCTTGGAAAGAACATAAAGCGATGGAGTAAGTTACTAGGTCAGCACAGTGGTGCAGCGGTAGAGTTACTGCCTTACAGCATCAGCGACCCGGTTTCGATCCTGACTACATTATCACATTAATGATCCACATTGAATGGTGGTGCTGGCTTGAAGGGCTGAATGGCCTACTCCTGCCTCTATTGTCTATTGTCTACTGTCTGCTGGCATGGCCAAAAGGCCTGTTTCCTTCCTCTATGACGACTTTTCCGGAAGTGGCGGCGCTGTTGAACAGCTGCGGCTCGCCTGCAGTCCGTCTGTTTTTACTTTTTTTGTTGTTTTCTTTTGTCTTGTTTTAGTTAAATTTTTGATTATTAGCGTATATGTGTGTGGGGGGGTGGTGAAACATTTTTTTTTGTCTCTTCCTTCGGGGGAATGCGACTCTTTCTGTCGTATCCCCCCTTCTCTGCCTCCGTCTGCACTGAGGCCGAATGGCGGAGCTTGCGGCCTCCAACTGCGACCGACCTCGAGGCTCCAGAGGCAGAGCCAGCCAGGACTTACCAACGCGAGGCTGGTCGAATTGGGAGCTGTGGAGGGTTCCGGCGTTCCGGTGGCGGTGGCCCGGCTTCGGGGCTTTGGGGGCTGTGGTGGCGTTCCGGCGGCGGCGACTTGAATTCGGGGCTCGGCCGCAGGCCCAGTGGACGACATCGTCAGGAGCTCACAGGTCACAGGTTGGTGACCTGTTTTTCCGGAGCTCCCGCAACTACAGCTGCGTCCGCTGGACTGGAGGGCGGCAGCTTCGGCAGCTTCTACCGCCCCGGGCCGCGGAGCTTGAACCGGCCCGTTCGCGGAGCACGGTTGAGCCGCGGGACTTACTTACCATCATCCAGCGGGGTCACAACAACGTAAGCCTGGATCGCCTCAGCGCAGAGGGAGAACAAGGAGGGAAGAGACAGAGACGTTAAGACTTAAGACTTGTGAGGAGGTGCCTGGTGAACTCACTGTGGTGGATGTTAATTTGTGTTTAGTGTATGTTTTGTTATTTGTTATTTATTATTATATGTATGACTGCAGGAAACAAAATTTCTGAATGACAATAAAGGAATCCAATCCAATCCAATCCTGTGGAGGCCAAGTCAGTTGGGTATTTTTAAGGTGATTAGTAAAGGGCCGTGTCACGATTGGGCATAATTTGCCCGTCATTTGCGCGACACCATTTACGCGTCACGACACACGATGCGCGCGTCGTGACACGCACGTGATGCGCACACGGTGCATGGTGACGTTGGCAGTGACGCGCGGCACCACAGGATTTTGGGATGTACAAAATCTTCGCGCTCATCTGCGTGACGCTCAAATGAGGCTCAAGTGGGACAGGCCCTTAAGGGTGTAAAAGATTTATGGGGAGAAGGAAGGAGAATGAGGTTAAGAGGGAAAGATAGATCAGCCATGATTGAATGGCAGAGTAGACTCGATGGGCCGAATGGCCCAATCCTGCTCCTAATACATACAAATTTACGGCTCTGCAACTTGTTTCCCCTCCCTCAGTATCGTGTGTGTTAATAAGAGCACCAGCGTGTGTGAGCTTCCAGATCAATCTTTCCTCAAAGAGTTACTACAGCACTTTCCTGCCAGCTCGAAGAACACAATTGTCTAATGTCATATTAATGGTGATTTTCCCCACAATCAAACCTGACAAAAAACTGGATTGAATGGAAGATTAAAAGGCACCCACGGAGTCATTGCAAGCCAGCGTGCGCTGATTGAAAAAGTGGAAGCGTAGATTATCATCTGAAATAGCTGATTCTGGCGTTAAGACCTGAAGTGCTTTGTCAAGATATGAAATGTTGTTCATTGACTTTCACTGGCACAATGTAGGCGCCTGAGAATGAAGAGGTGGGAGGGAGGGGATGGGAGAAAGGTGCAAGTAAGGGAAATCGAGAGTCGTGCTGTCATACAGCAGCACGGGCGACACGGTGGCGCTGCAGTAGGGCTGCTGCCTCACAGAGCCAGAGACCCCGGTTCGATCCTGACTACGGGTACTGTCTTTATGGAGTTTGTACATTCTCCCCGGGACCCGCGTGGGTTTTCTCCGGGTGCTCCGATTTCCTCCCACACTCCAAAGACGTGGGGAAAATGTAGTCTAATTGGTGGAATAGTACATTGTCCCTAGTGTGTGTACGATCGCGCTCGTGAATGAATGAATAAAATGAATACTTTATTGTTAAGTCTCTGCAAAACTTTTTGCTTGCATAGTCACGGTATGCGAATAGTCGCCACACACGTGCGTATAAGGGCGCACGTATAGTGTGCGGGGATCACTGGTCAGCATGGACTCGCTGGGCCGAAGGGCCTGTTTCTGCTCTGTATCTCTAAACTAAGCGAAAATAAATCAGGTCTTTCGGCCCGACTCATCCATGCTGACCATGGTGCCATGCTACCATGGTAACTAATCTGACACACCAGCGATGCTGCCTGACCCACTGAGTTACTCCAGCACTCTGTGTCTTTTCTTTGTAAACCAGTATCTGCAGTTCCTTATGTTCACGCCAATGTCTTGATGGGACTGCATTTGACTTTTATTCTCAATTCCCCGACTGATGTAAGCAAGTGTGCCTAATACCAGGTGGTGCACGGGCAGCATGGTGGCGCAGCGGTAGAGCTGCTGCCTCACAGCGCTGGAGACCCGGGTTCGATCCTGACTACGGGTGCTGACTGTAGGGAGTTTGTACGTTCTCCCCGTCACCTGCATGGGTTGCTTCCCGCACTCCAAAGATGTACAGGTTTGCAGGTTAATTGGCTTTGGTCAAATTGTAAATTGTCCTAAGTGTGTGTGGGATAGTGTTAGTGTGCGGGGATCGCTGGTCAGTGCGGACTCGGTGGGCCGAAGGGCCTGTTTCAGCACTGTATCTCTAAACTAAACTAAACTATACTAAATCTTTTGTTACCCCCCACCCCCGACAATATTAAGGACTGACTGAGAGAATGCATGCATCCACAGTATTACTGAACGATTTTTCCCTCCAATGAAGTCCTCAATTATTCAATTTCTATTTATACTTCATTCTGGTGGAATTGGAACCGTTGATAATTGGGCGACAAATTCATCGTTATAATGGTATCATTGTTCTTGGCAGTGTAACATAGGTAGTTGACTGACGAATTAATAGGTCTTCCGAAGTCATTTAATATTGCCGTGAGCTTAAAGAACAAATGTTTTAGAGAGATTGAAACGTCAGCCAGCATCAATCGGAAACCAAAACTGTAGGTGCTGGAACCATGAAATAAAACAGAGAATAGAAACATAGATCATTGGTGCAGGAGTAGGCCATTCGGCCCTTCGAGCCTGCACCACCATTCAATATGATCATGGCTGATCATCCAACTCAGTATCCTGTACCTGCTTTCTCTCCATACCCCCTGATCCCCTTAGCCACAAGGGCCACATCTAACTCCCTCTTAAATATAGCCAATCAACTGGCCTCAACTACCTCCTGTGGCAGAGAATTCCAGAAATTAACCACTCTCTGTGTGAAAAATGTTTTTCTCATCTCAGTCCTAAAAGATTTCCCCCTTATCCTTAAACTTGTTCTGGACCTCCTCAACATCGGGAACAATCTTCCTGCACCAAGCCTGTCCAACCCCTTAAGAATTTTGCAAGTTTCTATAAGTTCCCCCCTCAATCTTCTAAAATCTAGCGAGTACAAGCCGAGTCTATCCAGTCTTTCTTCATATGAAAGTCCAGACATCCCAGGAATCAGTCTGGTGAACCTTCTCTGTACTCCCTCTATGGCAAGAATGTCTTTCCTCAGATTTGGAGACCAAAACTGTACGCAATACTCCAGGTGTGGTTTCACCAATACCCTGTACAACTGCAGTAGAACCTCCCTGCTCCTATACTCAAATCCTTTTGCTATGAATGCAAACATACCATTCGCTTTCTTTACTGCCTGCTGCACCTGCATGCCTACTTTCAATGACTGGTGTACCATGACACCCAGGTCTCGCTGCATCTCCCCTTTTCCTAATCGGCCACCATTCAGATAATAGTCTGCTTTCCTGTTTTTGCATCCAAAGTGGATAACCTCACATTTATCCATTTTATACTGCATCTGCCATGCATTTGCCCACTCACCCAGCTTATCCAAGTCACCTTGCAGCCTCCTAGTATCTTCCTCACAGCTAACACTGCCCCACAGCTTAGTGTCATCCGCAAACTTGGTCGAACATGGTCGAACCACTGCTATCACTTATGAACTTATCAACTGGTGCATAGCTGAAATTCAGAAAGTCATTAAAATATCAAAGGCCACAGACATCAAATTAATCTGATTGATTAGCTGGGGTGAATAATTACTTCTGAAAATATTTAATGGAAATCAGCAAAAGATGAAGCATAAACAGACACAAAATGCTGGAGTAGCTCAGCGGGACAGGCAGCATCTCTGGAGGAAAGGCATCTCTCTAGAGATGTTGCCTGTCCCGTGAGTTACTCCGGCATTTTGTGTCTGTCTTTGATGTAAACCAGCATAGAAACATAGAAACATAGAAAATAGGTGCATGAGTAGGCCATTCTGCCCTTCGAGCCTGCACCACCATTCAATATGATCATGGCTGATCATCCAACTCAGTATCCTGTACCTGCCTTCTCTCCATACCCCCCAGATCCCTTTAGCCATCAGGGTCACATCTAACTCCCTCTTAAATATAGCCAATGAACTTGAATTTTGTACGTTTCTATAAGATCCCCCCTCAATCTTCTAAATTCTAACTAGTACAAGCCAAGTCTATCCAGTCTTTCTTCATATGAAAGTCCTAACATCCCAGGAATCAGTCTGGTGAACCTTCTCTGTACTCTCTCTATGGCAAGAATGTCTTTGCTCAGATTAGGAGACCAAAACTGTACGCAATACTCCAGGTGTGGTCCTACCAAGACCCTGTACAACTGCAGTAGAACCTCCCTGCTCCTATACTCAAATCCTTTTGCAATGAATGCTAACATACCATTCGCTTTCTTCACTGCCTGCTGCACCTGCATGCCTACTTTCAATGACTGGTGTACCATGACACCCAGGTCTTGTTGCATCTCCCCTTTTCCTAATCAGCCACCATTCAGATAATATCTGCAGTTCCTTCCGACAAAAGATGAAGCGTCTTTGACTGAACAAAATGAACCAGACGCACTTTATTGATTCACATGTCACATGTACCTACGTCCACTGAAGATTCATTTCAGTTTAGTTTATTGTCACGTGTACCGAGGTACAGTGAAAAGCTTTTGTTGCGTGCTAACCAGTCAGCGGAAAGACAATAGGTGATTATAATTGAGCCGTCCACAGTGTACAAATATCATAGTTAAAGTCAGAAGTGCTGCAGTTGGAGTAAAGATTTAAGAATGTTATTCTTAGGCCCCCTTCGGACATGGCTGACCATGGGTGTCTCCAGGGTGCTATTCCCTATATGGAGGACGCCTGTGCGTGACTTTGTTTAACGTGGGGAGACTGGTGCACAGACAGACACCCCACGGTCCTTGACAGATCTGGGTCAGGATCCAGTGGCGTTGAGTCCAAGACGACCGGAGACCCTTTTCTGCCGCAGCCTTCATCCGCCTTCCCTGCCGTTGTGACGTTAGCTCCGCTAACGAAACTTTTTAAATCTCTCCCTGCACGGGAGCCCCGACCTTTTCTCGTCGGGTTTCCGTTATCGTTGGGGCTGCAACGAGGAGCGGCCTCCAACAGGAAGAGACCGGGGACTCTGGTGCCGACGACTCACCATAGCCGTCGCGGGGCTGGCCGAGTCCGGAGCGGGTGGAGCGGTGGAGGAGCACTGCTGCTGCTGCTGCTGCGGCCCGACCGGAGAGTCGGAAGCTTCAACTGCGGGTCTGGCGGACGGTGGCACCGGGAGCCCGCGGGTCCCTGGAGGGAGACCACTTTTCAGGGCTCTCGCAACGGCAACTTCCCCGCCCGAGGTGCGAGGTCGAAGAGCACCTGGAGCGGGGCCTGACATCACCGCCCCGCGCGGCTTGGAATGGCCGTGGGACTCTGCGAGCGCACGCCGGGGGCTCCAACACCAAGACCCGGTGTGCGACCTCGCACCACCCGGCGTGGCTTTAATGGCCGCGGGACAATTGCCATCGCCAGCCGGGGGCTTTGACTTTGACTCGACATGGGGGGGGGGGGGGGGGGGAGTGCAGTGGAGAGATAAGTTTTGTGGCCTTCCATCACAGCGATGTGATGGATGTTTATGTAAATTATGTTGTGTCTTGGGTCTATTTGTTTGTAATGTATGGCTGCAGAAACGGCATTTCGTTTTGTACCTCAAGGGGTCCAAATGACAATTAAATGTATCTTGTATCTTGTATTATGAAAAGTTCATCGAGCAACACTTGGAATATTGTGTTCAGGGGTGGCGGTGGAGGCAGATACAATAGTGGCGTTTAAGAGGCGTTTTGATAGGCACATGGATGTGCAAGGAATGGAGGGATCACGTGCAGGCAGAAGGGATTAGTCTGTCGGCTTTCATGTTTAGAATGGTGGGCGAGGGTCTGTACATTCCTGTGCTGTACTCTTCTATGCTCTATGTCTAAGGGACATAGCAAAACGTGCCGGAAAGATAGGGGTTGCATGGTGGCGCAACAGTAGATTTACAGCCTCACAGCGCCAGAGACCTGGGTTCGATCCTGACCACGGGTGTTGTCTGTGCAGAGTTTGTACCTTCTCTCCGTGACCACGTGTGTTTTCCCTGCATGGTCTGGTCACCTCCTACATTCCAAAATCATGCAGGTTTGGAGGTTAATTGGCTTCGGTAAACATTGGAACTTGTCAATAGACAAATGACAATAGACAATAGACAATAGGTGCAGGAGTAGGCCAATTAGCCCTTCGAGCCAGCACCGCCATTCAATGTGATCATGGCTGATCATCCCCAATCAGTACCCCGTTCCTGCCTTTTCCCCATATCCCCTGACTCCGCTATTTTTAAGAGCCCTATCCAGCTCTCTCTTGAAAGAATCCAGAGAACCGGCCTCCACTGCCCTCTGAGGCAGAGAATTCCACAGACTCACAACTCTCCGTGAGAAAAAGTGTTTCCTCATGTCCCTTGTGTGTAGGATAGTGCTAGTGTACTGGGATCACTGGTTAGCGCGGACTGGATCCGTCGAGGGGCTGTAGGGCCGCACAGCGGTGCAGCGGTAGAGTTGCTACCTTACAGCGCAAGTAGACCCAGGTTCGATCCTGACCATAGATGCTGCCTGTACGGAGTTTGCACATTCTCCCCGTGACATGCGTGTGTTTTCTCCAAGATCATCGGTTTCCTCCCACACTCCAAAGACGTACAGGTTTGTAGGTTAATTGGCTTGGTGTAAGTGTAACTTGTCCCTAGTAGGTGTAGGATAGTGTTAATGTGCGGGAATCGCTGTTCGGTGCCGACTCGGTGGCCAGTGAGAACAAAGGTGGATGTGTGAGGAGAGGGACGGGGGTTCACTGGTTGTTCCACACGTCCAAGGGAAGGTGACGGCTGGAGGCCCCGCAGCAGCCTGGGGCTCGCCTAGATTGGGCACCGCTCATAACACCTAGAGAGTGGACTGGGACATTGAAAATGGCGCCAAATCCTGGCGCCTCTTGCATGCCATCTCAGTGGACTATTTCTGTAGGTTTGTAGGTTAATTGTCTTGGTATGAATGTAAATTGGCCCCAGTCTGTGTCGGATAGTGTAAAGGGCCTGTCCCACTTGGCTGTCCATTTGCGCTCCACGCAGATGGCGCACGAAGATGTTGTACATCACAAAATCCTGCGACTCCGCGCGTGGCCACGCGTCACTGCCTATGTCACCATGCACCATGCGTGCGTAATGCGCACATCATGTTCGTGTCACGTCGCGCGCGTCGTGCGTCGTTACGTGGAAATGATGTTGCGTAAATTACGCGCAAATGAGGGCCAAGTGGGACAGGCCCTCTAGTATGCGGGGATTGCTGGTTGGTGTGGACTCGGTGGGTTAAAGGACCCGTTTCTGTGCTGTATCTCTAAACTAAATTGAACAGAATTGAACTAAACTAAACGGAACTAAACTAAACTCAACTCAACTGAGCTAAACTAAAAGAAAACTAGAATAAAATAAACTAGAATGAAATAAAATAAAATAAGAATGCACAGGCAACTGGAGGCTAGTGAATGACTAGTGAATGTTTACCTCCTGGGATCGTTAAGTAAGCAATACCCTGCAACGGAAAGAGAGGACAGCCTGTACAAACCAACAGTAAACCATTGGAACTTTCCCAGCAGAGGGAGCCCAGATCATGCGCGTCGCCACTTATTAAACACACAACAACCCTGGAAACCCAAGGAGACCACGCAGCCCAGGGACACTCTGGAGCATGCAAATATTATTGGAGCTGAGAGAATATACCTCAGCCATCCACTTTAAAGAGATGTTTAAGAAAGAACTGCAGATGCTGAAAAAAAATCGAAGGTTGACAAAAATGCTGGAGGAACTCTGCGGGTGAGGTGGGGGTGGTGTGGGGAGATTGCACCCTTCACGTGGTCCGCCCTGTGTCGAAGTAAGATCAAATAGAACGACTTTAGGCTGTGCACGCCACACGCAAGAAGAAGAAGAAGGGTGGTGAATCTGTGGAACCCATCGCCACAGAGGGCTGTGGAGGCCAAGTCAGTGGATATTTTTAAGGCAGAGAATGACAAATTCTTAATTAGAACGGGTGTCAAAGGTAATGGGGAGAAGGCAGGAAAATGGGATTAGGAGGCAGTGATCAGCCATGATTGAATGGTAGAGTAGACTCGATGGGCCGAATGGCCTAATTCTAGTGCTATAACTTGTGAGCGTGAGTCATTTACCCAGAGTAGGGGAATAAAGAACTAGAGGACATAGGTTTAAGGTGATGGGGGAAAGATTTGTTAGGGACCCAAGGGACAACGTTTTCTTGTACAAACACCCAATTGTTCGGCATAGACACTATGGGCCGAAGGGCCTGTTTCCGTGCTATACTGTTCTAAGCGCTAAACGAGGGTATGATTTCCACATGGATTGCAGGATTATTATTTATCCCAATCACTTTGGTGACTCTGTACTTGTGAAAGCCTCTCAGTTTGATCCATTGAAAGTGGCCAAATAAAAGGCCCGAAAATAGACAAAAAATGCTGGAGAAATGCAGCGGGTGAGGCAGCATCTATGGAGAGAAAGAAATAGGTGATGTTTCAGGTCGAAACCCTGAAGAAGGGCACAGAGGGCACAGCCTAGGAATAAAACGAGGTCTCTTTAGAATGGAGATGAGGAAGAATTTCTTAAGTCAGAGGGTGGTGCATCTATGGAATTCATTGACACCAGATGGCAGTGGATAAGTCAATGGATATTTTTAAAGTGGAGATTGGTTATGGAGAGAATGGGGTTGAGAGAGAAACATAGATGAGCCATGATGGAATAGCGGAGGAGACTCGATTGGCTGAGTAGTCTAATACTACTCCTATGTCTTATAGTATGCATTATTCTTTAGACGTTACTATGGAGAAACAGCATAGCAACAGCCACTTCGGACCAACGAGTCTGCACTGACCAATGATTCCCGAATTATTCTACACACAAGTGGCAAAGGACTGATGGTCTAATGTAACAAGGGTTCATGATCGAGTTGGCTATATGTACAGTTCTGTGGCTCCAACTTTTATTATTTGTTTGTATGCGTTGGCATTTAATCTCCTCTGGAGATTAGTTTAGAGATCCAGCTGAAGACAGGCCCTTCGGCCCACCAAGTCTGCGCTGACCAGCGATCCGCATGTACCAACACTATCCTACACACACTAGGTACAATTTGCAATTTTACCGAAGCCAATTAACCTACAAACCTGTACGTCTTTAGAGTGTGGAAGGAAACCGGGGTACCTGAAGAAAACCCACATAGGTCCCGGGGAGAATGTACAAACTCGGTACAGACAGGATGAAACCCGGGTCGCTGGCGCTGTGAGGCAGCAACTCTAGCGCTGCGCGACCGTGCCACCCACTGTACAGAAGAAGGAATGAAGAACTAATGACATTTGTGGGCTTCGAGTTGCATTCTGGCCAAAGTGATGAATCTCAGCAGATTTCTCTCCGTGAAGAGGTTTCAAAGGTTTCAAAGGTCTTTATTGCACATGTACCAATTAAGATACAGTGATCTGCAAATTACCATACAGCCATACGAGAAATAGAGCAACAAGGCACACAACTACATAAACATCCACCATTGCAGATTCCCCAAATCCTCACGGTGATGGAATGCAATAAGGTCCGGACTTCTTCTTTATTCTTCCACGATTGAGGCAATCCGCAGTCGGGGCGATCAAAGCTCCCGCAGCCCCCGGTCGAAGCCTCCGCGTCGGGGCGATCGAAACTCCTGCATCGGGGCGGTTGAAGATGCCGCGTCGGGGCGGTGAAAACTCCGTGCCGGGGCGGTTGACGCTCCCGCGGCTTGGAGTTTCCAATGTCAGTGTGTGACCAGAGACAGCGGGCTCCGTGATGTTCAGACCGCAAGCACCCATGGTTGTAGTAGCTCCTGGTAAAAGGATCGCGGGCTCCGCGATGTGAAAGTCCCGTAGGCACCCACGGTGGAGCTCTCAAACGTCAGCCTCCATCAAAGGCCGGCCACTCCTTGACGTTAGGCCGCAGTGCGGACGGAGAAACAACACGGAAAATAAATCACGTCTCCATCGAGGGAAGAGGTATAAACACTTTCAGGGCTAACGGAATCATGGGATATGGGGAGAAAGCAGGAACAGGGCACTGATTCTGGATGATCAGCCATGATCATATTGAACGGCGGTGCTGGCTCGAAGCGAAAAGAGACCTAGCCCACTCAACCTCTCCCTACAGCTCACACCCTCTAGTCCTGGCAACATCCTCATAAATCTTTTCTGAAACCTTTCAAGCATGACAATATTTTTCCTATAACATGGTGCCCAGAACTGAACACAATACACAATATTCTAAATGCGGTCTCACCAAAAGCGTCTTATACAACTGCAAAATCTGAGGATGATCTCAGAGAAGGTTCCAATTCTGGGATGTCAGGACTGTCTTATACTCACTGGATACTCTCTGAACGTACAAAATTCTTATGAAGGCTAGATGCAAAGGTTGCCAAAGTCCAGCCTTTTTGAAAAACCGACCTTTTTTCACACTGAGAGTGACTCTGGAACCTCTCACAGAGGGTAGTTGAGGCCAGTGCACCCTGCACTCAGGGGGTACATACCCTCTGCTCCCATGATCAAAATGGCGGTGCAAAGGGCATCTCACACTAATTTCTCTGTATTAAACCTTCTCGATCAAGGAACCATGCATTCCTCCTAGATCCCCTGCTCACCCAAATGCCCTCATACTTCGATTAAATTCCAGATCCTGCCCACCTGGCCAATCCTGTTTCACAACCATCTTCACTGTCTGCAAAACCACTCACTTTTGTATCATCAGCAAACTTGCTAATCTTGCCCTGTACGTTCTTATCCAAATCATTGATGTAGATGACAAACAGTAACGGGCCCAGCACCGAACCCTGAGGCACGCCACTAGTCACAGGACTAGCAGATACTCCTGCATCTATTTTCTATGTTTCTATCCATGTACCTGTCCAAACATCTCTTAAACGATGTGATGGTACCTGGCTCAACTACCTCCTCCTGGGGAGAACAAAGGAGAAGCCGGCGTGGTTTACTTTGTTACATTATCAGCGCCCTTTATCTGGTGACTCTTTGCATACCTTTGGTTAGCAAAAGAAAGAATCTCATTGTGACTCGTTACATTCATTCATTCATCTGTTCATTCATTTATTCCTACAATTCATTCCATACACCCCGCATGTCCCTATTAAATCTTTCCTCCCTCACGGTAAACCTATGTCGTCTGGTTCTCGATTCCCCTACTCTGGGCAAAAGACCCTGTGTGTTTACTGTATCTTTTAGTTTAGTTTAGAGACCCAGTGCGGAAACAGGCCCTTCGACCCACCGGGTCCGCGCCGACCAGCGAGCCCCCGCACACTAACACTATCCTACACACACTCGGGACAATTTTTACATTTACACCAAGCCAATCAACCTACAAACCTGTACGTCGTTGGAGTGTGGGAGGAAACCGAAGATCTCGGAGAAAATCCACTCAGGTCACGGGTAGAACGTACAAACTCCGTACAGACAGCAGCCGTAGTCGGGATCGAACCCGGGACTCTGCCGCTGCATTCGCTGCAAGGCAGCAACTCTACCGCTGCGCCACCGTGACCACCATAATTATGTGTACTAGATCTCACCACCTTATGTCTGTTCTCGTGTTATGCAACCCAGAAACAGGCCCTTAACCCATTGATTCCCTACTGGGCCTTCCATTACATTAATAACCCACTTTCTCATCCACTCCCTACACACTAGGGACAATTTATGAAGGTCAATTATTTGCTACAGAAGGCTGTGGAGGCCAAGTCAGTGGATATTTTTAAGGTGGGGATTGTCAGATTTGTGATTAGTACGGGTGTCAGGGGTTATGGGGAGAAGGCAGGAGAATGGGGTTGACAGAGAAAGATAGATCAGCCGAATGGCCAAATTCTGCTCTAGAAAATTATGAACTTGTATTGCAAGGAACAAAGTCCACTCAGCAATCCTGTGGTCAGAGTGATGAAGACACAAACATTGATCACCTGCATGGAAACAAAGAAATGTGCTTGGATAGAGAATATGGATTTCTTGTTTTGGATTGTCTAATTGCTGTTTAATGGGGACAACAAGGCTTGGTTGGTATTCGATTTACTGTTAATGGAGGTTGGAGCTGTGTTAAGTCCTGATCACTAGAAATTGGTTCCTAAGCAAGTCTGTGTGCCCAAGTTAACTCTAAAGCTGTTAGGAAGTGCTGTTGTAAGCTGGAGATCCACGTTTTGTTGACAGAGGATCTTTTCTTTCCATTACCCTAGGCGCTCCGGTTTCCACCCAGGCTCCAATGACGTACAGGTTTATAGGCTTTGTCCCCGGTGTGTAGGATCATGCCAGTGTACGGGGTGATCATTGGTTGGCACGGACTCAGTGGGCTGAATGGCCTGTTTCCACGTTATATCTCTAAAGTCCAACATATGAAGACAGGTACATGGATAGGAAAGGTTCAGAGGGAGACAATGGACAATGGGTGCAGGAGTAGGCCATTTGGCCCTTGGAGCCAGCACCGCCATTCAATGTGATCATGGTTGATCGTCCCCAATCAGTACCCCGTTCCTGCCTTCTCCCCATAGCTATATTTAAGAGGGAGTTAGATGTGGCCCTTGTGGCTAAAGGGATCAGGGGGTATGGAGAGAAGGCAGGTACAGGATACTGAGTTGGATGATCAGCCATGATCATATTGAATGGCGGTGCAGGCTTGAAGGGCCGAATGGTCTACTCCTGCACCTGTTTTCTAAGTTTCTATGTTTCTATCCCCCAACTCCGCTATTTTTAATCCTATCTAGCTCTCTCTTGAAAGCATCCAGAGAACCTGCCTCCACTGCCCTCTGAGGCAGAGAATTCCACAGACTCACCACTCTCTGTGAGAAAAAGTGTTTCTTCGTCTCCGTTCTAAATGGCTTACTCATTATTCTTCAACTGTGTGGCCCCTGGTTCTGGATTCCCCCAACATCGGGAACATGTTTACTGCCTCTAGCGTGTCCAAACCCTTAACAATCTTATATGTTTCAATATGAGATGCCAAAGGTGCGCAGGTGGAGCTAGTGTAGATGGGGCATGTTGGTCGTCATGGGCAAGTTTGGCCGAAGGGCCTGCTTCAATGCTGTATAGTGTAAAGTCTAAAGTTGACTAATAAAAACAAACCCATTGTAACTATTGATGAAAAGGGAGGACAGAACGTGTATCAGAAGACAATGCTCATGAAAGGCAAGATTGCTGTTGTTCATAGAAACATAGAAATTAGGTGCAGGAGTAGGCCATTTGGCCCTTCGAGCCTGCACCGCCATTCAATATGATCATGGCTGATCATCCAACTCAGTATCCCGTACCTGCCTTCTCTCCATACCCTCTGATCCCCAAGGGCCACATCTAACTCCCTCTTAAATATAGCCAATGAACTGGCCTCGACTACCCTCTGTGGCAGAGAGTTCCAGAGATTCACCACTCTCTGTGTGAAAAAAGTTCTTCTCATCTCGGTTTTAAAGGATTTCCCCCTCATCCTTAAGCTGTGACCCCTTGTCCTGGACTTCCCCAACATTGTTCACTAACTAATAGACCACGGTAAAGACCCTGTGACTAATGGCGTGCCTCAAGGTTCGATGCTGGGCCTAGGACTGTTTGTCATCTGCATCAATGCAGATGGGATGAGAATGTACATGGCATGATTGCCGAGTTTGCAGATGACACTAAAGTGGGTGTTATTCTAGATGGTGAAGGTGGTTGTCAGACATTACAGCAGGATGTTGATCGGTTGGCCGGGTGAGCTGAGGAAATCAGAGCAGTGGGAGGTGTTGGCAAGTCTGACCAGGGGCTGGACCTACAATACACAGTGAATGGCAGAGCTCTGGGGAGCAATGTAGAGCAGAGGGATCTAGGAGTGCATGTCCTTAAAGATGGCATCACAGGTAGATACTGTAGGATGGTCAAGGAGGCTTTTGGTTCATCGGCCTTAATCAGTCAGAGTATTAAGTACAGAAGTTGGGAGGTCATGTTACAATTACATAACACATTGGTGAGACCATATTTAAAATATTGTAGGCAGGCCAAAATGCTGGAGAAACTCAGCGGGTGAGGCAGCATCTACGGAGAGAAGGAATAGGTGACGTTTTGGGTCGAGACCCTTCGTCAGACTGATGTCGGGAGGAGGGGGGGGGGGGGGGGGGGGGGGGGGGGGGGGCAGTAAAAGAAAGGAAGAGGTGGAGACAGTGGGCTGTGGGAGACCTGGGAAGGGGAGGGGAAGGAGGGAGAAAGCAGGGACTATCTGAAATTGGAGAAGTCAATGTTCATACCGCTGGGGTGTAGACTACCCAAGCGAAATATGAGGTGCTGTTCCTCCAATTTGCGGTGGGACTCACTCTGGCCATGGAGGAGGCCCAGGACAGAAAGGTCGGATTCGGAATGGGAGGGGGAGTTGAAGTGCTGAGCCACCGGGATATCAGGTTGGTTATTGCGAACTGAGCGGAGGTGTTGGGCGAAGCGATCGCCAAGCCTGCGCTTGTTCTCGCTGAAGTGTGGAAGGTGACACCTAAAACAGCGGATGCCGTAGATGAGGTTGGAAGAGGTGCAGGTGAACCTCTGCCTCACCTGGAGAGACTGCTTGGGTCCTTGGATGGAGTCGAGGGGGGGAGGTAAAGTGACAAGTGTAGCATTTCCTGCGGTTGCAAGGGAAAGTACCAGGGGAGGGGGTGGTTTGGGTGGGAACACAGATATTGTGTTCAGTTTTGGTCACCATGTTATATGGAAGATGTTGTCAAGCTGGAAAGGGTGCAGAGAAGATTTATAAGGATGTTGCTAGGATTAAAGGGTCTAAGCTATGGGGAAAGATTGTGCAGGCTGGGACTGTCTTCCTTGCAAGAGGATGAGGGGTGATCTTCTAGAGGTGTGCAAGATCCATCTCTTAAAGATAGCGGAGTCAGGGGATACGGGGAGAAGGCATGAACGGGGTACTGATTGGGGATGATCAGGTATGTTCATATTGAATGATGGTGCAGGCTCGAAGGGCGAATGGCCTCCTCCTGCACCTTGGGGATGATCTGTGTTTTTTCCAGTAAATAGGAATATTTTGAAATGAAACGGTGGAATTGGCTCGAAGGCCCCTGTCCGGAAACCAGAAGGCCTACTATTGCACCTAAGGTTTTTGCGGTTCCCAGAGGTTGCAGGTGGTTTTTTGCTACAGTAAAGCTAGGAATTTACAAAAACCTTTGAGTAAAACCTTGGGTGGGGCGCAAAGTGGAATTAGTTCATAAGTGTGAACTGCATCAGTCCCCCCCCCCCCCCCCCTCATGTCACTGGGGAACTGGTTGTGGGAGATTTCCTATGTCAACCTGAACCATTAGCTCTGGTTTATTTCCCACTCATGTGGGCTGACCTGCTGAAATTTTCCTGCAATTTCTGTTTCCATTTGAAAATTCCCAGCATCCCGCAGATGTTTTAGACGTTCCCTTTCCAAATGCAAAACTCAAGTTGGTTGTTGCCACAGATATTGTCTGAAGAAGGTAGACAAAAATGCTGGAGAAACTCAGCAGATGAGGCAGCATCTATGGAGAGAAGGAATAGGTGACGTTTCAGGGTCGAGACCCTTCTTCAGACTGATGTTTTGGGGGGGGGGCAAAAAAAAGAAGAGGCGGAGGCAGTAGGCTTGTGGGAGAGCTGGGTAAAAGGGAGAAAGCAAGGACTATCTGAAATTGGTGAGGTCAATGTTCATACCGCTGGGGTGTAAACTACCCAAGCGAAATATGAGGTGCTGTTCTTCCACTTTGCGCTGGGCCTCACTCTGGCCATGGACAGAAAGGTTGGATTCGGAGTGGGAGGGGGAGTTGAAGTGCTGAGCCACACGGAGATCAGGTTGTTTAATGCAAACTGAGCAGAGGTGTTGGGCGAAGTGATCACCGATTTTCTGAAGAAGGGTCACCCAAAACTTCACTGATTCCTCATCTCCACAGATGCTGCCTGACCCGCTGAGTTACTTTTTGTGTCTATCTTCGGTTTAAACCAGCATCTACAGCAAAGATCTGATAGCAGATCTACAGTTTCTTCCCAACACAGATATCGTTTAGTTTACTTTGGAGATACAGCAAGAAGACAGAACCTTGGGCTCACCGACTAGCAATCTCTGCACTCTAACACCGTCATACACACACTGGGGACAGTTTATAATTTTACCAAGCCACTTAACCTGCAAGCCTGTACATCAACGGAGTGTGGGAGCAAACCGGAGCACCCGGAGAAAACCCAAGTGGGTCACGTACAAACTCCGTACAGACAGCAGCCGTGGTCAGGATCGAACCCTAGTCTCTGGCGCTGTTATTCCCCTGTCCCACTTAGGAAACCTGAACGGAAACCTCTGGAGACTTTGCGCCCCACCCAAGGTTTCCGTGCGGTTCCCGGAGGTTTGCAGGTGATTGCCGGAGGTTGCAGGTAGTGGAAGTAGGTAAGGAGACTGACAAAAACCTCCGGGAACCTCCGGGAACCGCAGGGAAACCTTGGGTGGGGCGCAAAGTCTCCAGAGGTTTCTATTCAGGTTTCCTAAGTGGGACAGGGGCATAAGGCAGCAACTCTACCGCTGCACCACTGTGCCACCCAGCTCTTGTGCCCCACCTCTTCTCTTGCCAGCAAGGTTTGTTTGCTTGTTGCACTGGAGATGACAGCCAAAAGTATGGAGGTGTCTTGTTGAGGGTGGTGGCTTTCATCATTCTGTAATGTAATGAGTCACAAAAATGTTCTTGGTGATTCTCTGAAAACAAGAGAGATCCACGGGTGGATGCTTTTAATTATACTCCCCCGAGTCAGTTTAATTGTCACATGCGCTGGCTACAGAACAATGAGATTCTGAAGATAGACACAAAAAGCTGGAGTAACTCAGCGGGACAGGCAGCATCTCTGGAGAGAAGGAACGGGTGACATTTTGGGTCCATCCCTTCGTCAGACTCGGGGGGAAGGGAAACAAGAGATATAGACGGTGATTTAGAGAGACATAGAACAAACGAATGAAAGATGCAGCAAGGTAACGGTGATGAAGGAAACAGGCCATTGTTAGCTGTGATCTCGGTAAAAGCGAATTACAGACTCGATTCTGAATGTAGCAGCATAACAGACCTACAAACACAATACACACCGGTAATAAATAATAAGCAAAAACTTACCAATTTAATAACACCAAGAAAATAGTGCAAAAAAAGTCCTCAGTGCAACCATAGAATTCCAACCTTAACGTCACATAGAAACCTTCGAGCCTGCACCGCCATTCAATATGATCATGGCTGATCATCCAACTCAGTATCCCATACCTGCCTTCTCTCCATACCCTCCTGATCCCCTTAGCCACAAGGGCCACATCTAACTCCTTCTTAAATATAGCCAATGAACTGGCCTCAACTACCCTCTGTGGCAGAGAGTTCCAGAGATTCACCATTCTCTGTGTGAAACAAGTTCTTCTCATCTCGGTTTTAAAGGATTTCCCCCTTATCCTTAAGCTGTGACCCCTTGTCCTGGACTTCCCTAACATCGGGAACAATCTTCCTGCATCTAGCCTGTCCAACCCCTTAAGAATTTTGTAAGTTTCTATAAGATCCCCTCTCAATCTCCTAAATTCTAGAGAGTATAAACCAAGTCTATCCAGTCTTTCTTCATAAGACAGTCCTGACATCCCAGGAATCAGTCTGGTGAACCGTCTCTGCACTCCCTCTATGGCAATAATGTCCTTCCTCAGATTTGGAGACCAAAACTGTACGTCACCTATCCATGTTCTCCACAGATGCTGCCTGTCCCGCTGAGTTTCTCCAGCACTCTGTCCAGTGAAGTTCAGAATATAAATATAGACATATATATTTTTTAATTTTTTTTTACTGATATATAATAGTAAGTAAAAATTCAATAAATTAATTAATAACCTCAAAACCCATCATGGGCGGTCACTCGAAGCGAGTATGACTGTCCTCGGGAGAACGCCTGTGCGTGACTTTGTTTAACGTGGGGAGACTGGTGCACAGACAGCCACCCCACAGTCCTTGACAGATCTGGGTCAGGATCCAGTGGCATGGAGTCCAATAAGATCCCCTCTTACCCTGCTAAATTCCAGTGTATACAAGCCCAGCCGCTCCATTCTATCAACATAAGACAGTCCCACCAACCCCAGGCATTAACCTTGTGAACCTCTGGTGATCCTCTGGCTCTCGGTTCCACTACTCCGGTCAAGAGACTCTGAGCATTCACCGGATCCATTCCTCGAATAAGTATGTGCACCTCCATAAGATCTGCCCTCATCCTCCTGCACTCCGAGGAACAGAGTCCTAGCCTGTTCAACCTCTCCCTATTTAATAGGAAACTGAGGGGCACCTTTTTTCACACAGAGGGTGGTAGGTATATGGAACGAGTTGCCAGAAGGGGTTGTTGAAACTGGTACTATAACAGCTTTTAAAATGTATTTGGACAGATACATAGATAGGAATGTGGACTAAACACAGGCAAATGGGATAGTGTAACGGAGGCATCTTGAACCATGTGGAGAGGCTGAACTAAAGGGCTTGTTTCAATGCTGTATGACTAGACTCTCTTGATATTCTTTATTTGTTTATTTTATTCTTTGATTAGTACGGGGGTCAGGGGTTACGGGGTGAAGGCAGGAGAATGGGGTTGAGACGGAGAGATAGGTAGAGCCATACAATGTGGAAACAGACCCTTCGGCCCAAGTCGCCCACACCGGCCAACATGTCCCAGCTACACTGGTCCCACCTGCCTGCATTTGGTCCATATCCTTCCAAATCTGTCTTTTCCATGTACCTGCTCAAATGCTTCTTAAATGTTGGGATTGTCCTAACCTCAACTACCCACTCTGGCAGCTCGTTCCATACACCCACCACCCTTTGTGTGAAAAGGTTATCCCTCAGAATCCTATAAAATCTCTTCCCCTTCTCCTTGGACCTGTGTCCTCTGGTCCTTGATTCACCAACTCTGGGTAAAAGTGCATCTAGAAACATAGAAATATAGAAAATAGGTGCAGGAGTAGGCCATTCGGCCCTTCGAGCCTGCACCACCATTCAATATGATCATGGCTGATCATCCAACTCAGTATCCTGTACCTGCCTTCTCTCCATACCTCCTGATCCCTTTAGCCACAAGGGCCACATCTAACTCCCTCTTAAATATAGCCGATGAACTGGCTTCAACTACCTTCTGTGGCAGAGAATTCCACAGATTCACCACTCTCTGTGTGAGAAAGAAATTCTCATCTCGGTCCTACTCTGATCAAGAAGGCTCATCAGCGTCTCTTCTTCCTGAGGAGACTAAAGAAGGTCCATCTGTCTCCTCAGATCCTGGTGAACTTCTACCGCTGCACCATCGAGAGCATCCTTACCAACTGCATCACAGTATGGTATGGCAACTGCTCTGTCTCCGACCGGAAGGCATTGCAGAGGGTGGTGAAAATTGCCCAACGCATCACCGGTTCCACGCTCCCCTCCATTGAGTCTGTCCAAAGCAAGCGCTGTCTGCGGAGGGCGCTCAGCATCGCCAAGGACTGCTCTCACCCCAACCATGGACTGTTTACCCTCCTACCATCCGGGAGGCGCTACAGGTCTCTCCGTTGCCGAACCAGCAGGTCGAGGAACAGCTTCTTCCCGGCGGCTGTCACTCTACTCGGTGACTGCCAATCACCCCCCCCCCCCCCGGCCAAACCCCCCCCCCCCCCCCCCCCCCCACCCCCCCATTTGGTTCCCCCCCCCCTCGGTGACTGCCAATCACCCCCCCCCCCCCCACCCTTAAAAACCCCCCCCCCCCCCCCCCCCCCCCCGGACACTTATTATTTTTTTATTCAAAATCGTTTGCTATGTCGCTCTTCAAAGGAGATGCTAAATGCATTTCGTTGTCTCAGTACTGTACACTGACAATGACAATTAAAATTGAATCTGAATCTGAATCTGAATCTGAAAGACTTCCAACTTATCTTTAAACTGTGACCCCGTGTTCTGGACTTCCCCAACATCGGGAAGAATCTTCCTGCATCTAGCCTGTCCAACCCCTTAAGAATTTTGTACGTTTCTATAAGATCCCCCCTCAATCTTCTAAATTTTAGCTTATATAAGCCGAGTCTATCCAGTCTTTCTTCAAATAAAAGTCCTGCCATCCCAGGAATCAGTCTGGTGAACCTTCTCTGTACTCCCTCTATGGCAAGAATGTCTTTCCTCAGATTAGGAGACCAAAACTGTATGCAATACTCCAGGTGTGGTCTCACCAAGACCCTGTACAACTGCAGTAGAACCTCCCTGCTCTCAAATCCTTTTGCTATGAATGCTAACATACCATTTGCTTTCTTCACTGCCTGTTGCATCTGCATGCCTACTTTCAATGACTGGTGTACCATGACATAGAAACATAGAAACATAGAAATTAGATGTAGGAGTAGGTCATTCGGCCATTCGAGCCTGCACCTCCATTCAATATGATCATGGCCGATCATCCAACTCAGTATCCCGTACCTGCCTTCTCTCCATACCCTCTGATCCCTTTAGCCACAAGGGCCACATCTAACTCCCTTTTAAATATAGCAAATATGACATCCAGGTCTTGTTGCATTTCCCATTTTCCTAATCGGCCACCATTCAGATAATAGTCTACTTTCCTGTATTTGCCACCAAAGTGGATAACCTCACATTTATCCACATTATACTGCATCTGCCATGCATTTGCACACTCACCAAGCCTATCCAAGTCACCTTGCAGCCTCCTGGCATCCTATTCACAGCTAACACTGCCCTCCAGCTTCGTGTCATCCGCAAACTTGGAGATGTTGCATTCAATTCCCTCATCCAGATCATTAATATATATTGTAAATAGCTGGGGTCCCAGCACTGAGCCTTGCGGTACCCCACTAGTCACTGCCTGCCATTCTGAAAATGACCCGTTTACTCCTACTCTTTGCTTCCTGTCTGCCAGCCAGTTCTCTATCCACATCAATACTGAACCCCCAGTACCGTGTGCTTTAAGTTTGTATACTAATCTCTCATGTGGGACCTTGTTGAAAGACTTCTGAAAATCCAGATATAACACATCCACTGGTTCTCCCTTATCCATTCTACTAGTTACATCCTCGAAAAATTCTATAAGATTCGTCAGACATGATTTACCTTTAAATCCATGCTGACTTTGTCCAATGACTTCACCACTTTCCAAATGTG
This sequence comes from Leucoraja erinaceus, assembly GCF_028641065.1. Taxonomy (NCBI): domain Eukaryota; kingdom Metazoa; phylum Chordata; class Chondrichthyes; order Rajiformes; family Rajidae; genus Leucoraja; species Leucoraja erinaceus. The sequence goes on from NW_026575605.1 coordinate 189,556, forward strand.
CTGCTATCCCATCTTTAATAACTGATTCTAGCAGTTTCCCCACCACCGATGTTAGACTAACTGGTCTGTAATTCCCCGTTTTCTCTCTCCCTCCCTTTTTAAAAAGTGGCGTTACATTAGCTACCCTCCAGTCCTCAGGAACTACTCCAGAATCTAAAGAGTTTAGTAAAATTATCACTAATGCATCCACTACTTCCTTAAGTACTCTGGGATGTAGCCTATCTGGCCCTGGGGATTTATCGGCCTTTAATCCATTCAATTTACCTAACACAACTTCCCGGCTAACCTGGATTTCACTCAGTTCCTCCATCTCATTTAACGCCCGGTCCCTTGCTATTTCCGGCAGATTATTTATGTCTTCCTTAGTGAAGACAGAACCAAAGTAGTTATTCAATTGGTCTGCCATGTCCTTGTTCCCCATGATCAATTCGCCCGTTTCTGACTGCAAGGGACCTACATTTGTTTTAACCATATAACCATATAACAATTACAGCACGGAAACAGGCCATCTTGGCCCTACAAGCCCGTGCCAAACAACTTTTTTTCCCTTAGTCCCACCTGCCTGCACTCATACCATAACCCTCCATTCCCTTCTCATCCATATGCCTAATGATTAGTTTTAACTAATCTTTTCCTCTTCACATATCTATAAAAACTTTTGCAGTCAGTTTTTATGTTCCCTGCCAGTTTTCTTTCATAATCTATTATACCTAATTAAGCCTTTTGGCCTCCTCTGCTGGACTCGGAATTTCTCCCAGTCCCCTGGTAGGCTGCTTTTTCTGGCTAATTTTTACGCTTCATCTTTTGTTTTGATACTATCCCTGATTTCCCTTGTTATCCACGGATACACTACCTTCCCTGATTTATTCTTTTGCCAAACTGGGATGAACAATTGGTGTAGTTCATCCATGCAGTTTTTAAATGCCTTCCAATGCATATCCACTGTCAACCCTTTAAGAATCATTTGCCAGACTATCTTGGCCAATTCACGTCTCATACCCTCAAAGTTACCTTTCTTTAAGTTCAGGACCCTTGTTTATGAATTAACAATGTCACTCTCCATCCTAATAAAGAACGCAACCATATTATGGTCACTCTTGCCCAAGGGGGCCACGCACAACAAGACTGCTAACTAACCCTTCCTCATTACTCAATACCCAGTCTAGAATAGCCTGCTCTCTCGTTGGTTCCTCTACATGTTGGTTTAGAAAACTATCCCGCATACATTCCAAGAAATCCTCTTCCTCAGCACCCCTGCCAATTTGATTCACCCAATCTATATGTAGATTGAAGTCACCCATTACAACTGTTTTACCTTTGTTGCATGCATTTCTAATTTCCTGTTTGATGCCATCCCCAACTACACTACTACTGTTAGGTGGCCTGTACACAACTCCCACCAGCGTTTTCTGCCCCCTTAGTGTTTCGCAGCTCTACCCATATCGATTCCACAGCCTCCAAGTTAATGTCTTTCCTTTCTATTGCGTTAATCTCCTCTCGAACCAGCAACGCTACACCACCTCCTTTTCCTTTCTGTCTAACCCTCCTGACTATTGAATATCCTGGATGTTCAGCTCCCAGCCTTGGTCACCGTGGAGTCATGTCTCCGTGATCCCAACTATATCATATTCATTAATAACTATCTGCACATTCAACTCATCCACCTTATTACGAATGCTCCTTGCATTGAGACACAAAGCCTTCAGGCTTGTTTTTACAACACTCTTACCCCTTATACAATTATGTTGAAAAGTGGCCCTTTTTGATTTTTGCCCTGGATTTGCCTGCCTGCCACTTTTACTTTTCACCTTGCTACCTATTGCTTCTACCCTCATTTTACACCCCTCTGTCTCTCTGCTCTTGCACTCATCTACCCGATCTATTCCCCTTTTGATTTTATACGCTTCTAGAAGATCACCCCTCATCCTCCTGTGCTCCAAGGAATAGTATCCCAGCCTACTCAACCTCTGCCTAGCGATCAGACCCTCTAGTCCTGGCAACACACTCGTAAATCTTCTCTGTGCCCTCTCCAGTAGAATCGATGGCTGAATGGCCTAATACTGCTCCTTAGCTAATTTATTGTGATCGGGAAGTCTGCTCCTAGTGCAAACAATTAGTTCCCATGTGGAATAACAAAAAAGCCCCATACAAAATAGAACAAAAATGGAAAGATGGAAAGCTATTGGCTCTGCTTGGAAGTATATAATTACAAAGATAGATGCAGAGAGTGCAATTACTTTATCCAAGTGTAAGTGGGTTTTTTTGAGGGTTTGCAAGGTGCTATTTTGCGCAGTGCTCTGTATTGGAATACAGCAGTTTGATCGAAAGAATCTAACTGTGTCCTGGTGCCACACTCAGCACTAACTGATATACTTCTCCCTGGTTCATTATTGCTTCATTTAATTTCGATTCTATCAGACACAGTGGAGGCAGCAGTTTTACTGTGGGGACTCAGATGTTTTTGATCGAGTCAGTTTGCCGTTGTACAGCTTTATCTGATTGAGAAGTGCGTTGAGCGTTTCATCAATAATTTTCCCGTGACAATTTTCGGTTCAATCTTGGCTGGCTTTTAGCACTCAGACTCTGGAGGGCTTACCATAGCAGTTTGATGCTCATCGATACATCCAGGTTCAGGGCCACTTTCTTCCCAGCTTTTATTAAGCAACTGAACTATCCTATTAACAAGACTGTGGTCCTGACCTCGTATCTACCTCATTGGAGACCTCCAATCTATTTTTAATTGGACTTTATTGGACTTTATCTTGCACTGAATGTTATATGCTTTATCCTTTAGTTTTTTTTGCTTTAGAGATACAGCGCAGAAACAGGCCCTTCAGGCACACCGAGTCTGTGCTGACCCGTACACTAGCACTATCCTACACGCACAAAGGACAATTTATAATTTTACCCAGCCAATTAGCCTTCAAACATGTGCGTCTTTGGAGTGTGGGAGGCAAACCGGAGCTCCCAGGGAAACCCCACGCAGGTCACGGGGAGAACGTACAAACTCCGTACAGACAGCACCCGTAGTCAGGATCGAACCCGGATCTCTGGCGCTGTGAGGTGACAACTCTACCGCTGCGCCACCGTGCCGCCCAATCTTAGCTGGATTTTTCGCACTCAGAATCTAGAGGGCTTACCATGACAGTCTGACATCCATTGCCCGTGGTGAGCCCCTGTCAACTGACCTCAGTCAGGCCAACGACAACAAACAGAGACAGCAGCAGTGCCGCAGCTTGGCGCCAACCCGGAGCATGCGCCCTCTTTAGGGCGGGCACCCACGGATGTCGAACCGGATGGCATCACCCTGCTGCGGACTTCTGCTGCCCCAAACGCAAGAAGAAGATCCATTGATACTTCATGTTTCAGCGGACTGTTCCAGCTGCTACGGTCAGGCAAACGCCTCCGTTGCCATGCTGTGAGAACGGAGAGGTTGAGAAGGAGTTTCCTCTCAGGGGCCATTAGGACTGTAAACTCCTATCTCACCAGGGACTAACTTTACTGAACCATTCTACTGGGTTTTTTTTAATTGCCGTTTTTTTTTCCCTTTTTCTTTCCTCCCACAATGTGTAATATGTGAATATTTGATTCTGTTCCATTCTGTTTGTAGTTTGTTTGTTTGTTTGTTTTTTGCATAAAGTCCGCGAGCATTGCCACTTTTCATTTCACTGCACATCTCGTATGTGTATGTGACAAATAAACTTGACTTGACTTGGATAGAAACATAGAAAGTAGGTGCAGGAGTAGGCCATTCGGCCCTTCGAGCCTGCACCGCCATTCAATATGATCATGGCTGATCATCCAACTCAGTATCCTGTACCTGCCTTCTCTCCATACCCTCTGATCCCTTTAGCCACAAGGGCCACATCTAACTCCCTCTTAAATATAGCCGATGAACTGGCCTCAACTACCTTCTGTGGCAGAGAATTCCAGAAGATAATTTCTTCCCAGCTGTTATCAGGCAACTGAACCATCTTGTCGTTGGCTTCATTTCAATGAGAGCGGTCCTGACCTCCCATTCAGACCTTCCACCTATCTGTAATTGGACTTTATTGGACTTTAGAATAGAGTAGAATAGTTTATTTATTGTCATTGTAACATGAACCATGTACAACGAAATTTAAAAATGTCAGCCAGTCAGTGCACCATTCAAACATTTCTAAAAGCTAACGATACATACAAGATAAAATATTAAAAGATAAACAACTAAAATAAATATCACAAAAATAGCACGCATAAACACCCAACCCTCCATCCTTCTGTCGATTCCACAGTGTACCACAGTCCCTTAGTATGTATCGCCCCTGCGTTCCTTGGCGGCTACATTTAGTGCTTTTATAGCAGTGGGGTAAAAACTGTTTTTTAGTCTGTTCGTCCTTGTCCTTGTAGATCTGTACCGTCTGCCTGACGGCAACAGTTCAAACAGGGAGTGTCCGGGGTGGGAAATGTCCTTTATGATACTCTGGGATTTTTTGGTGCAGCGGGAACTGTGTAAGTCCTCCAAGGTAAGGAGAGGGCAGCCGACAATCCTCTGGGCGTTGTCAATGGCCCTCTGGAGCGCTTTCCTCTGAGCCGCTGTGCAGCTGGTGTACCACACGCATACACAGTATGTTAGTATGCTCTCAATGGAGCACTGATAAAAGGACAGCAGCAGTCTCTGATTGATGTTATTCTTCCTGAGCACCCTCAGGAAGTGCAGTCTCTGCTGGACCTTTTTCAGCAGCGCAGTGGTGTTCACGCTCCACGTCAGGTCCTCCTCAATATGGATTCCCAGGAAGCGGAAATCCGCCACTCTCTCTACACAGTCCCCTCTGATAGTCAATGGTACCATGTCCGTTTTATTCTTCCTGAAGTCTATTATTACTTCCTTTGTCTTTAAGGTGTTGAGGAGCAGGTTATTTTCTTCACACCACACTGTCAGCTGCTCCACCTCATCCCGGTAGGCGTACTCGTCCCCCCCGGAGATGAGTCCCACCACCGTAGTGTCATCCGCAAATTTGACAATGGTGTTGCTGTGGTGGGCGGGGGTGCAGTCATGTGTGTAGATGGTGTAGAGCAGGGGGCTCAGTACACAGCCCTGCGGAGAGCCGGTACTGAGGCTGAGGGCCGTGGATGTATGATGGCCCACTCTGACTCTCTGGCTGCGACCCGACAGGAAGCTATTTATCCACGTACAGGTGGAGTGTGGAAGTCCCTAGTCCTCCAGTTTGTCCACCAGTTTGTGGGGAAGGATGGTATTAAAAGCAGAGCTGTAGTCCACAAAGAGCATCCACACGTAGCTCCCCCGCTGCTCCAGGTGAGACAGTGCAGCATGGAGAGCTGTGGCTACAGCGTCCTCTGTAGATCTATTTGCTCTGTACGCAAACTGGTGGGGGTCAAAGCTTCGGGGCAGGAGTAATGTGATATGACCCCGGACCAGTTTTTCAAAAGACTTTGTCTTGCACTAGACGTTATGTGTTACATCCTGTATCTGTACATTGCGGACAGCCTGATTATAATGATGCAAAGTCCTTTTGCTGACTGGATAGCAAGCAACAAAAAGCTGTTCACTTTTCCTTGATGCACGTGACAATAAACCAAACTATCAAACAACTTTATTCCTTCACTCATTCATTCTCATCTTCCTTCCGACTGGTTTAGGTCAAGACCACAAATGGTGAATAAAATGTTGAGGTCAGGGATTGGTCTTCCTCTAGAGTTCGGTCCTGACCACCCAACTACCTCATTGTAAATTATCAAACCTTCTCTAATCGTACCTTATATTACATTAAAAATGTAATATCCTTTATCTGTACACAGTGGATGTAACCATGTGTCGGCTTTTCGCTGACTTGATAGCAAACGTCAAAAAGCTTTTCACTGTACCTCGGAACATGGGTGGCAGTGTGAACTGTGAAGAGGTTGCTAGGAGGTTGCAGGGTGACTTCAACAGGTTGAGTGAGTGGGCAGATGCGGTGTAATGTAGATTGTAATGTGAGGTTATCCACTTTGGCGACTAGTACAAGGAGGCAGATTATTATCTGGTGTCAGATTAGGAAAAAGGGAAGTGCAACGAGACCTGGGTGTCCTTGTACACCAGTCACTGAAAATAAACAGTTGTTCAAGAAGGAACTGCACATGCTGGAAAATCGAAGGTACACAAAAGTGCTGGAGAAACTCAGCGGGTGCAGCAGCATCTATGGAGCGAAGGAAATATGTTGCAACTGTAAGTGCAACTGGGCGGAAGTCGTTGAGGCTTGCCGCAGTGGAGTGTTTTGGCACTGGCACGATGGAGGTGGTTTTAAGGCACGTGGGGACAACTGCTTGGGCAAGTGACAGGTTGAAGATGTCAGTCCAGACGTCTGTCAGCTGCACAGCACAGGTCCTGAGGATGCGCCCGGGGATGCCGTCAGGGCCAGCAGCTTTACGTGCATTAGTCCTACTCAGTGCCACGTACACGTCGTAGGGGGTGAGTGTGAGGGGTTGGTGATCGTCCCTGTCAAAGCGGCCATAGAAGTGGTTAAGGAAGGAGGCGTCGCTGGATGTGGGGGTGATGTTGGAAGGTCTGTAGTCCGTGATGGCCTGAATGCCTTGCCACATGCGTCGGGGGTCGGAGTTGTTGTTGAAGTGCTCCTCAATCCTGAGCTTATGGCAGTGCTTGGCCTTCCTGATGCCCCTCTTCAGGTTAGCCCTGGATGAACTGTAGGCTCGAGCATCGCCTGACCTGAAAGCGGTGTCCCGTGCTTTCAGCAGTAGCCTGACCTCGCTGTTCATCCATGGCTTCTGATTCGGGTATATGGTCACCTGTTTGAGGGAGGTGACACTATTGATGGTGGAGTTTATAAAGTCCAGAACAGAGGATGTGTAGGAATCAATGTCCGTGTGGGAGTCAAGGGTGGCCTGGGCTGCAAATGCCTTCCAGTCAGTGTTTCCAAAACACTGCTGAAGTGTGGAGTCCGCTTCCTCTGACCAGACTTTAACTGTCCTCACAGTTGGTTTAATCCGTCTGATGAGTGGGGAGTACTGGAGCAGGAACAATGAGACGTGATCAGACTGACCAAGGTGGGGGAGGGGGATGGCTTTGTAAGCTTCAGCCATGTTGGTGTAGACTTTGTCCAGTGTCTTGTCTCCTCTCGTGGGGAAGGAGACATGTTGGTGGAATTTGGGGAGTACAGTCTTCAGGTTGGAGTGAAGTCACCCGCAACAATGAAGGCTGCCTCGGGGTTGTGAGTCTGTTGTTTGCTAATGGCAGTATGCAGCTCTTTCATTGCAAGCTTGGCATTAGCATCAGGAGGGATATAGGCTGCAGTCACAACAGTGGAGGTGAACTCTCTGGGCAGATAGAACGGTCTGCATCTAACCAAGAGGAACTCAAGGTTAGCTGAGCAGTGACTCTTGATGATGGTGGAGTCCGTGCACCATGCTTTATTTACATAAATGCACAGACCCCCACCTCTGGTCTTACCGGAGTCTGTTGTCCTGTCCGCTCGGAGTAAATGACGCCCCGTTAGCTGGATGGCGCTATCAGGAACGTCGATGTTGAGCCAAGTGTCCGTGAAGATCAGGATGTTGCAGTCTTTGATCCAGTTGTGGGAGGTGATCCTTAGCCGGAGTTCATCCATTTTGTTTGCCAGTGAGCGCACGTTGGCGAGGAAAAGGCTAGGAATCACTTTTCCTCGCCAACCCCTCTCACCCTGGCCACAAACTCTTTGAATCACTTCCCTCTGGAAGGCGACTCCGGACTGTCAAAGCTGCCACAGCCAGACATAAAAACAGTTTTTATCCACGAGTAGTTGCTCTACTTAACAGCCAAAAATCTGTAGCCTCCCTTTGATCTGGTATTTTGTTGGTTCACATGCTTGATCAATGCTGTTTTATCATTAATGTTTTATTATTATTAATGTTTAGTGTTTCCTGAGTCATTCGTAACTGTCACTGTATGTCATGTTGTTACTTGTGGGTGGAGCACCAAGGCAAATTCCCTGTATGTGAATACTTGGCCAATAAACTTACTTACTTATATACACATAAATAAGTAGATAAAGTGTACTAGGCTGTTTCAGTTCAGAGTCTGTTTGTTGGTGAGTTTAATAGCCTGATGGCTGTGGGGAAGTAGCTGTTCCTGAACCTGGATGTAACAGATTTCAGGCTCCTGTACCTTCTGCCCGATGGTAGCGGAGAGATGAGTGTGTGGCCTCTCTGTAAGATCACCCCTCATCCACCGGCGCTCCAAGGAATAGTGTCCCACCCTGCTCAACCTCTCCCGAAGCTCAGGCCATCGAGTCCTGTTCAATGGACAATAAATGCTAGCATTTATTTCAAAAGGACTAGATTCCAAAAATAGAGGTGAAATGCTGAGGCTCTACAAGGCGTTGGTCAGGACGCATTTGGAGTACTGTGAGGATATCTGAGGAAGGATGTCCCATATCTGGGGAAGGATGTGCAGGCTCTGGAGAGGGTCCAGAGGAGATTTACGAGGATTATCCCAGGAATTAGTGGGTTAAAACATATGATGAATGTTTGAAGGCACTGGGCCTGTCTGTACTCGCTGGAGTTTAGAAGGATGAGGGGGAACCATTGAAACTTATCAAATTGTGAAAAGCCTGGATAGAGTGGATGTGGAGAGGATATTTCCACTAGTGGGAGAGTCTAGGACCAGAGGGCACAGCCTCAGAATTACTTTCCTTTTGGAGGTAGATGAGGAGGAAATTCTTCAGTCAGACGGTGGTGAATCTGTGGAATTTTTTGCCACAGACGGCTGTGGAGGCCAAGTCAGTGGATATATTTAAGGCAGAGATAGATAGATTCTTGATTAGTACGGGTGTCAGGGGTTACGGGGAGACGGCAGGAGAGATAGATCAGCCATGATTGAACGGTGGAGTAGACTTGATGGGCCGAATGCCCTAACTCTGGGCCTGTCACTGATGAATACTTCCTCTTCTATGACCTTCAGGATTCAGGGCATGTCTCCTTTTGAACGTCTTCTGCAGAATGAATGCAGAAACCTATCGACACTGCCGGTGGAAACTGGAGTGCAGGAGGAAGTGGGGAATGTATCAGCGAGCTGTATAAACGAGCTGCACTAATTTGTCCCATTTCTCCCTGGCTGATTTATCAAGTGGCTGGGACAGGTCCTAGGTTGTGATAAATTAGTCAATCAGCACAATTCAATTGAGGCATTTGCACTTAAGGCTCTGATGGTGTTTAGCTCTTGATTGAATTAAGGAACTGACAGCTTATTTACTTATATAGTGCGACTTGTACTTGAATTGGGTAATTCCATCCCCCCTATCCCCCCCCAGAAAACTCCTCATGGATTTGAGCTCCTATTGACTACATGCACTGAAAAGTAACGAGCAAACATGAGCAATATTATACAGGCAAGACAGAGAAGCTTGAAAGGTATATCTAATTTGAATGAACAATTGAGTGATACAGTATGGAAACATGTCCTTTGGGGTGGAAGATTGCAACCTTCACGTGGTCCGCCCTATTTCGACTGATGCAATCAACTCGACGTGCACAGAAGATCAAATAGAACAAGTTGTCCAACAACTTTGGGCTGTGCACCCCACACGAAAGAAGAAGAAGAAGAAGAAGAAACAGGTCCTTTGAGTGAATGAATAAGTTTATCGGCCAAGTATTCACATACAAGGAATTTGCCTTGGTGCTCCGGCCACAAGTGACAACATGACATACAGTGACAGACAGGAATGACACATAAAACATTAAACATTAAACATTAATAATAAAACATTATTGATTAAACATGTGATTGATACTTTAATGTCACATGTTCTTGGTACAGTGGAATTCTTTGTTTTTCGCACAATACACAAGGTATGCAAAGAGTCGCTACCTAAAGGGCGTTAACAAATTTACAAAAAGTATTCAATATAGTCCCGATGGTCATTATTTGTCCTCGTACCACCCCCCCACCCCACCACGCTGGGTCCCCCTCCCACGGCGGGTCCCCCTTAGTTACCTGTGGCGTGACCTCGACCAACCGACCGACCGCTGGCACTCCTACGGGCAACGGCTCTCCAACATCCCTCCATTCTCGCCGACTGCCCACCTCGCTCTCCAGTGTCCAATGTCCCTCCTCTCTCTCCCAACAATAGACAATAGACAATAGACAATAGGTGCAGGAGTAGGCTGTTCGGCCCTTCGAGCCAGCACCACCAATCAATGTAATCATGGCTGATCATCCACAATCAGTACCCCGTTCCTTCCTTCTCCCCATATCCCCTGACTCCACTATTTTTAAGAACCACATCTAGCTCTCTCTTGAAGGCATCCAGAGAACCGGCCTCCACCACCCTCTGAGGCGGAGAATTCCACAAACTCACAACTCTCTGTGAGAAAAAGTGTTTTCTCGTCCCCGTTCTAAATGGCTTACTCCTTATTCTTAAACAGTGGCCCCTGGTTCTGGACTCCCCCAACATCGGGAACATGTTTCCTGCCTCTAGCATGCCCAAACCCTTAACAATCTTATATTCTTCAATCAGATACCCTCTCATCCTTCTAAACTCCAGAGTATACAAGCCCAGCCGCTCCATTCTCTCAGCATATGACAGTCCCGCCAACCCGGGAATTAACCTGGTAAACCTATGCTGCACTCCCTCAATTGCAAGAAAGTTCTTCCTCAAATTAGGGGACCAAAACTGCACACAATACTTCAGGTGTGGTCTCACTAGGGCTCTGTACAACTGCAGAAGGGCCTCTTTGCTCCTATATTCGATTCCAACAGCCCCACTCCCTTTCTGACTGCCCTCCTCGCTCATCAACGCCCCTTCTCACTCACTGGGGGGGGGGGGTTGGAAACTGGAGCACACACTAGGGACAATTTACACTTATACCAAGTATACAAGCCCAAGCCAATGAACCCACGAACCTGCACGCCTTTGGAGTGTGGGGGGAAACCGAAGATCTCGCAGGTCACGGGGAGAACGTACAAACTCCGTACAGACAGCGCCCGTAGTTGGGATGGAACCGGGGTCTCTGGCGCAGTAAGGCATCAACTATAAGCAATCAGCCACTTTCTCTGCTGAAGACCAGTGGATAGAACTCAGCAGAATTCTGTTGAACAGTGTTCCAAAGTATACATGTGTGAGACAATGCCTCTATCCCTGTCATTTAGTGCTCTCTCGATTTATGTGATGTCTATACCCCGGTGACCATATACCGTCACTTCTCACTCTCAGTTGTTGAAAACTATGCCCCAGGTAGGCGGCAGCATGTTTCAGACAACCAGAGACTGAAAAGCCACAAAGAAGTCAAGTCAAGTCACTTTTATCTCTATAGCACATTTAAAAAAACAACTCTCGTTGGCCAAAGTGCTTTACATTGATGGAGGTACTAACGTTATACAACAGTGGTTCATAGATTAAATACAAACATCACTACATACATATAGCCCTCGCTCAGAAGATGTCAAGAAGGGCTTGGGAGTAGAGATGACGTTTAAGTCTCGACTTAAAACTAAAAGAAAGCAAGAAAAAGATGGATTCACAATGTGTGGGTGGCACTGTGGTGCAGCGGTAGAAATGCTGCCTGACACTGGCAGAGACCCCCAGTTCCATCCTGACTACGGGTGCTGTCTGTACGGAGTTTGTACGTTCTCCCCGTGATCTGCGTGGATTTTCTCCGAGATCTTCAGTTTCCTCCCACACTCCAAAGACGTGCAGGTTCAAGTCAAGTCAAGTCAAGTCAAGTTTATTTGTCACATACACATACGAGATGTGCAGTGAAATGAAAGTGGCAATGCTCGCGGACTTTTGTGCACAAGACAAACAACCAAACAAACTATAAACACAATTATAACACACATATTATTTTACATAATAAATAATGGAAGGAAAAACATTCAGTAGAGTTAGTCCCTGGTGAGATAGGCGTTTACAGTCCGAATGGCCTCTGGGAAGAAACTCCTTCTCAACCTCTCCGTTCTCACAGCATGGCAACGGAGGCGTTTGCCTGACCGTAGCAGCTGGAGCAGTCCGTTGCAGGTTAATTAGCTTCGGTAAAATTGTACACTGTCCCCAGCGTGTGTAGGATCGTGTTAGTGTTCGGGGTGATTTACAGGTGTGGATGAGAATTTTGGATAAGCACATGGAAGTGCAGGGAAATAGAGGGATATGGATCATTTGCAGCCGGCAGATGAGATCAGTTTTGCTTGGCATCATGTTCGGCACAGACATTGTGCTTAGAGATACAGCGCCGGAACAGGCCCTTCGGCCCACCGAGTCTGCACTGACCAACGATCCCCGCACACCAACACAACCCTACACGCACTAGGGACAATTTTACATTCACACCAAGCGTCTTTGGCGAGTGGGAGGAAACTGGAGATCTCGGAGAAAACCCACGTGGGTCACGGGGAGAAGGTACAGACAGCACCCGTAGTCGGGGTTGAACCCGTGTCGAACCCGGCTGAAATGCGGCAAATCTACCGCTGCGCCACCGTGCATTTAGGAGGCTTTTGCACAGGCGTATGGATATGCAGGGAATGGAGGGATATGGATTATGAGCAGGGTTATGGATTACTCTTAGTTACAAATGGTGGCATTTAAGAGCCTTTTGGATAAGCAGTGGATACACGGTGACTGGATGGATATGGCTTATGCGCCGTTAGAAAAGAGAGGGTCTTGGCCTCAACAGACAGACAATAGACAATAGGTGCAGGAGTAGTCCATTCGGCCCTTCGAGCCAGCACCACCATTCAATGTGATCATGGCTGATCATCCCCAATCAGTACCCCGTTCCTGACATTGGTGATGACAGACAACGCAAGACAATTTGTCTGTGCTGAGTTTTGTAGGTTCCAGGATGACTGGGAATTTGCCCATGTCACCTTAAGTCCCATATACCCACAGAGCAACGGGCAAACAGAGCGCTATGTGCAAACTATAAAAGGTATCATGAAGAAAGCCAAACGCAGTGGCCGTGACCCGATCTACGCCATCCTCGAATACCGCAACATCCCCCATTGACGGGACAGGTGACTATGCCCCCTCACAGTTACTGAACAGTAGACTGTTAACAAGCAAATTGCCATCGCCTCTATCACTCTTACTGCCTCATCGTGTCCCTCCCATGGGACCACAACTGGCCGTCCGGCAAGAAAAACAGGCAGCATACTTCAATGCGAAGGCAAGCGTCAAGCCGCTGCCGCGCCTGGAACAACAACAACAGGTATGGTTTCATGCCAAACCAACTGAGTGACAACATGGCCGTATATTGCAAGAGAAAACCTGTCCCCTCGGAGCTACGTCATCTTTACACCGAGTGGTACAGAGTTCCGCAGGAACAGATAGGACATATACGACCTGCGCACCAAGCAGCTGATCCTTGCCCTGACAACACGCAGCAGACAAGAGCTAACACTCTCCCACAAGGAGGAACCCCTCACCCAGGAGGAGCTAGTCTCCCAAACTCAAGCGAACTATCACGGGCCGCATCACAAGGGTCTGTGGTGGGGGAATCGGCTCAAAGCGAGCCAAGCCACACTCGCACACAACAGAGATACGACACAGAACGAGTTGGAAAGACGATTTGCACGAGAAGTGGCCGATTGTCAAAACCCCCAACTCGACTTGCTATGTAAAATTGTTGGCCAATTATTTTATAGTTTTGTAGTATGACGAGCACGGTGTTATTTGTGGTACTTCATCCAGGTTAAATTCATTACGGTTCAAGTTATTGGTTTTGACCAACGTTGAGGGGGGGGGGGGGGATGTAAGGTAATTTAAGGGAAGGGGGAGAATTGTAATTAAAGTAAAGGGGGAGATGTGATGTATATGTAAATGCCAGTGCCCCTTTAATATAAAGGGCTGTGCCTCGTGATCGACATCAGGTGACCTTCGAGAAGTTTCCGTGGGTCAGGCAGAATATATCTTACTTACAAGATGTCGGACGTGTTTTCTTTCTGCTTGTGCTAATCACAACAGGGCCTTACGTGGTCTCGAACATTACACTGCCTTCTCCCCATATCCCCTGAATCCACTATTTATAAAAGACCTATCTAACTCTCTCTTGAAAGCATCCAGAGAACCTGCCCACTGCCCTCTGGGGCAGAGAATTCCACAGACTCACCACTCTCTGTGAGAAAAAGTGTTTCCACGTCTCCGTTCTAAATGGCTCACTCCTTATTCTTAAACTGTGGCCCCTGGTTCTGGACTCCCTCAACATCGGGAACATATTTCCTGCCTCTAGCGTGTCCAAGCCCTTAACAATCTTATATGTTTCAATGAGATCACCTCTCATCCTTCTAAACTCCAGAGTGTACAAGCCCAGCTGCTCCATTCTCTCAGCATATGACAGTCCCGCCATCCCGGGAATTACCCTTGTGAAACTACGCTGCACTCCCTCAATAGCAAGAATGTCCTTCCTCAAATTAGGGGACCAAAACTGCACACAATACTCCAGGCAGGTGTGGTCTCACTAGGGCTCTGTACAACTGCAGAAGGCCTCATGTTAGGCACGGACATCGTGGGCCGAAGGGCCTGTTCCTGTGCTGTGCTATTGTATGTTCGATGGTCTATGATCCAAGAAGATTCTTCAGGGGTGGCAGGTTCGTCCCCTGGAGGACTTTAGTGAGCCAGATGCCAGATGGGTTTTTTAACAGTCCAGCAGATTCATGGTGGCAGTTAAACAGGATTTATTTCATTAAAGTAATCACAGATTTATTTCATTACCGGAATTTAAGTCCCCCCATCTGCCCTGATGAGAATTTTAACAAGAGAATCAATGGTGCAGAACACTGGTGGCTGCAACCAAAAACTTAACCAATACCGTACCACGAGTCTTGAATGAGTAGACAGGTTTGGGGAGGGCCTCAAATGGTTGAATCGTCTAGAGGCTGCAGATGGTGGAATCCTGAATAAAAAGCAAACTGCTGGAGGAAGTGGATGGGAAAGGTTTACGGCTTGTACACACTAGTAGAATTTAGAAAATTGAGGGGGGATCTTATAGAAATTTACAAAATTCTTAAGGGGTTGGACAGGCTAGATGCAGGAAGATTGTTCCCGATGTTGGGGAAGTCCAGAACTAGGGGTCACAGTTTATGGATAAGAGGGAATTATTTTAGGACCGAGATGAGAAAAACATTTTTCACACAGAGAGTGGTGAATCTGTGGAATTGTCTGCCACAGATGGTAGTTGAGGCCAGTTCATTGGCTATATTAAAGAGGGAGTTCGATGTGGCCCTTGTGGCTAAAGGTATCAGAGGGTATGGAGAGAAGGCAGGTACAGGATACTGAGTTAGATGATCAGCCATGATCACATTGAATGGCGGTGCAGGCTCGAAGGGCCGAATGGCCTACTCCTCCACCTATTGTCTATGTTTCTCTGTTTCTATGTTTCACACTGATCGAGCTTACACATAAATGATTCATAAATTGTGCAGGGCAATAAAGAGAAAAAAGGACCCTGCAAGAGGACAAGACATCTTTTCCCCAGGATGGAAACATGGTCTCCAGGTCCTACGCTCAAATTAACCATGCATTGCAGAACCATCAACAGTTTGCGGGTAGTAGCAGCATTGTTGGAGCAGAGAAAAGTGGGAGTGACATATAAGAACCAAGGGCAGATTTAGACTGTAGAAAAGTTATGATTTTGGAAGGCAGTCTACATTTAGTATTAGTGAGTTCAGAGACACAGTGGAGAAAACAGCCCACCAAGTCCGCACAGGCTAGCGATCACCCCATACACTAGTTCTATCCTACACACTAGAGACAGCTTACAGAGGCCAATTAACCTCCTGGTTTACATGTCTTTGGAAACCGGAGCACCCGGAGAAAACCCACATGGTCACGGGGAGAACGTACAAACGCTGTACAGACAGCACCCCAAGTCAGGATCGAACCTGGGTCTCTGGTGCTGTGAGGCAGCAACTCTACCGCTGTGCCACCGTGCCTCCCAAATCTAGCGATTTCACCTCGATCGATGATTCAGATTCAATTTTTCAGATTCAATTTTAATTGTCATTGTCAGTGTACAGTACAGAGACAACAAAATGCATTTAGCATCTCCCTGGAAGAGCGACATAGCAAATGATTTGAATAAATAATAATAAGTGTCCGGGGGGGGTGGTGATTGGCAGTCACCGAGGTACGTTGTTGAGTAGAGTGACAGCCGCCGGGAAGAAGCTGTTCCTCGACCTGCTGGTTCGGCAACGGAGAGACCTGTAGCGCCTCCCGGATGGTAGGAGGGTAAACAGTCCATGGTTGGGGTGAGAGCAGTCCTTGGCGATGCTGAGCGCCCTCCGCAGACAGCGCTTGCTTTGGACAGACTCAATGGAGGGGAGCGTGGAACCGGTGATGCGTTGGGCAATTTTCACCACCCTCTGCAATGCCTTCCGGTCGGAGACAGAGCAGTTGCCATACCATACTGTGATGCAGTTGGTAAGGATGCTCTCGATGGTGCAGCGGTAGAAGTTCACCAGGATCTGAGGAGACAGATGGACCTTCTTCAGTCTCCTCAGGAAGAAGAGACGCTGATGAGCCTTCTTGATCAGAGTAGAGGTATTGTGGGTCCAAGAGAGGTCATCGGAGATGTTGACTCCCAGGAACCTGAAGCTAGAAACACGTTCCACCTCCGTCCCGTTAATGTGGATGGGGGTGTGCGTGCCGCTTCTGGACTTCCTGAAGTCTACAATGAGCTCCTTGGTCTTCTTGGAGTTAAGGGCCAGGTTGTTGTCAGCGCACCATGCCGCTAAGTGCTGGACCTCCTCCCTGTAGGCCAACTCATCATTGTTGCTGATGAGGCCAAACACCGTTGTATCATCTGCATACTTGATGATGGTGTTAGTACCATGTACAGGTGTGCAGTCATAGGTGAAGATGGTTGGCATGGACTCAGTGGTCCTATGATCTGGCATCCACTCTAATCCCTCTCTCCCGCAAGACGTCCCTCAGTCAGAGCCATGACCAGGGCGGCGCTGTGGAATAGATGCTGCCTCACAGCACCAGAGTACCGGGTTCGATCCTGACTACGGGTGCTGTCTTTTAGAAGCCATTTAGAACGGATACGAGGAGGCACTTTTTCACACAGAGAGTAGTGAGTCTGTGGAATTCTCTGCCTCAGAGGGCGGTGGAGGCAGGTTCTCTGAATACTTTCAAGAGAGAGCTATATGGGGCTCTTAAAGATAGCGGAGTCAGAGGATATGGGGAGAAGGCAGGAACGGGGCACTGATTGTGGATGATCAGCCATGATCACATTGAATGGCGGTGCTGGCTAGAAGGGCCAAATGGCCGACTCCTGCACCTATTGTCTATTTCTGTACGGAGTTTATATGTTCCCCCTGTGACCTGCGTGGGTTTTCTCCGAGATCTTCGGTTTCCTCCCACACTCCAAAGACGTGCAGGTTTGCAGGCTAATTGGCTTGGTGTAAATGTATATCGTCCCTGATGTGTGTGGGATAATGTTAGTGTGTGGGGATGGCTGGTCAGCCCGGACTTATTTTAGTTTTATTTATTGTCACGTGTTACCGAGGTACAGTGAAAAGCTTTTGTTGCGTGCTAACCAGTCAGTAGAAACACAATACATGATTACAATGGAGACGCCCACAGTGTACAGATACATGATAAGGCAATAACGTTTAATGTAAGGTAAAGCCAGCAAAGGCACAACAGAGGATGTACTTCCTGCGGCAGCTGAGGAAACACAATCTGCCACAGGCAATGATGGTCCAATTCTACACGGCCATCGTAGAGTCTGTCCTCACCTTGTCCATCATGGTCTAGTTTGGCTCAGCCACCAAGCACGACACCTGGAGGCTGCAGCGAATCGTCCGATCAGCAGAGAAGGTTATTGGCTGCAACCTTCCCTCCATTGATGAACTGTACACTGCAAGGGCCAGGAAGCGAGCGGGCAAGATCATCTCTGACCCATCTCACCCTGGCCACAAACTCTTTGAATCACTTCCCTCTGGAAGGCGACTCCGGACTGTCAAAGCTGCCACAGCCAGATATAAAAACAGTTTTTATCCACGAGTAGTTGCTCTACTCAACAGCCAAAAATCTGTAGCCTCCCTTTGATCTGGTATTTTGTTGGTTCACATGCTTGATCAATGGTGTTTTATCATTCATGTTTTATTATTATTAATGTTTAGTGTTTTCAGAGTCATTCGTAACTGTCACTGTATGTCATGTTGTTACTTGTGGTCGGAGCACCAAGGCAAATTCCTTGCATGTGAATACTTGGCCAATAAACTTACTTACTTACAAAGTCCAATCGAGGGTAGTCTGAGGATGGGTCGAAGGGCCTATTTCCTCGCTGTATCTCTAAACTAAATAAACTAAACTAAACGGATGTCCGTGGTGTGATTTGAACCTGTAACCCTCTGATTCACGGACTAAGGTGCAAGCAGCTGTGCTCAGCAAATGGATGAGTACCAAGTAATTGTTGTTGCAATATTCAATTTGATATCAATTTAAATTTGCATGAATTTTTAAAATTCATTTTGAATTAATTTAGATTCATGCACTGCTGGCTGTAATGTGCAGTGTAATCTCTCTTTTCCATTACCACTGTGTCGTACCATCGTTCACTTTATATTCCGGCAGCTTATTCCCCATCTCCTGGTCTAATCATGTAGCTCTTATTCACATTAGATTCATCAGCAGCACTCTTGTCCAGATTGCTCTATTCTTTAACCGGCTTGTGATCACCAGCCGGCAGTCGCATGAAATAAAAGTCCCAAGATGCAGGAAATCCGCCAGCCAGCTCTTCCCAGGGACATAAACGGAGTAAATGCAAACAATCTGACATCAAAGGATGCCAGATTCGAGAACAGCTTCTTCCCTGCTGCTATCAATGTGTCCCTGCTCTTCGACGCTTTTTTTTGCACGTTTAAGCATGAAATCCCGACCTTCCAACCTACCTCGTTGTGACCCACGCACTTTTTAAGAAACCTGCACTTTCTCTGCAGCTGTGACACTATTCTGCACCATAGGTCTGAAGAAGGGTCTCAACCCGGAACGTCACCTATTCGCTCAAGAGATGCTGCCTGGCCCGCTGAGTAACTCCAGCATTTTGTGTCTATCCGTAGTATTTTGCACGGTTTCTATTCTTTAGACTTTACTTTAAAACCTGACACAAACTATCTCAATCCGAAACGTCACCATTCTCAGATTCAGATTCAGATTCAGATTCAATTTTAATTGTCATTGTCAGTGTACAGTACAGAGACAACGAAATGCATTTAGCATCTCCCTGGAAGAGCGACATAGCAAACGATTTGAATAAATAATAATAAGTGTCCGGGGGGGGTGGTGATTGGCAGTCACCGAGGTATGTTGTTGAGTAGAGTGACAGCCGCCGGAAAGAAGCTGTTCCTCGACCTGCTGGTTCGGCAATGGAGAGACCTGTAGCGCCTCCCGGATGGTAGGAGGGTAAACAGTCCATGGTTGGGGTGAGAGCAGTCCTTGGCGATGCTGAGCGCCCTCCGCAGACAGCGCTTGCTTTGGACAGTCTCAATGGAGGGGAGCGAGGAACCGGTGATGCGTTGGGCAATTTTCACCACCCTCTGCAATGCCTTCCGGTCGGAGACAGAGCAGTTGCCATACCATACTGTGATGCAGTTGGTAAGGATGCTCTCGATGGTGCAGCGGTAGAAGTTCACCAGGATCTGAGGAGACAGTCTACAATGTAGTCTACAATGTAGTCTTCCTGAAGTCTACAATGAGCTCCTTGGTCTTCTTGGAGTTAAGGGCCAGGTTGTTGTCAGCGCACCATGCTGCTAAGTGCTGGACCTCCTCCCTGTAGGCCAGTTCATCGTTGTTGCTGATGAGGCCAATCACCGTTGTATCATCTGCATACTTGATGATGGTGTTAGTACCATGTACAGGTGTGCAGTCATAGGTGAAGAGGGAGTAGATGAGGGGGCTCAGCACACAGCCCTGTGGAACGCCGGTGTTCAGGGTGAGGGTTGTAGAGGTGTGCTTGTCTAACCTCACAGACTGGGGTCTGTTGGTTAGAAAGTCCAGTATCCAGTTGCAGAGGGAGGGGTCGATGCCCAGGTTACCGAGTTTGGTGATCAGTTTTGATGGTATAATGGTGTTGAATGCTGAGCTTTCTCTCCTGGGATGCTGCCTGACCCGCTGAGTTACTCCAACACTTTGTGACTATCTACTCTATTCTGCACTCTGTTTAAGTTTTCTTGTGCACTATGTGTTATGATAGTGGGACTTCAGATGCTGGTTTTACACAAAGTGCTAGAGTAACATTGGACGGCATAATGGTACATGCCCACGTTTGGCTCCTATTCCTCTAAACCTTCCCTACCCATGTACCTGTCCAAATGTCTTTTAAACGTTGTTATATTACCTACCTCAACTACCTCCAGTGGCACCTCGTTCCACATACCTACCTGATTGTGGATGATCAGCCATGATCACATTGAATGGCAGTGCTGGCTTTAAAGGGCCAAATGGTCTACTATTGTCTACCACCCTCTGTGCCTTGCCCCAATTGATAATTTTAACTTGTGTGTCCGCCCTGTCTTTATCCATAACTATGGATTATGGGGCCACAGTTTAAGAATAAGGACTTTTTCTCACAGAGAGTGGTGAGTCTGTGGAATTCTCTGCCTCAGAGGGCGGTGGAGGCTGGTTCTCTGGATGCTTTCTAGAGAGAGCTAGATAGGGCTCTTAAAGATAGCGGAGTCAGGGGATATGGGGAGAAGGCAGGAACGGGGTACTGATTGGGTATGATCAGCCATGATCACATTGAATGGCGGTGCTGGCTCGAAGGGCCAAATGGCCTACTCCTGCACCTATTGTCTATTGTCTATAACTGTAGAAAGATCTTTCAAAGAACTGGCACACACACACACACACAATAGAGTTCTAGAGTGATACAGTGTGGAAACAGACCATTCAGCCCAATTTGCCCACATTGGCCAACATGCCCCATCCACACTAGTCCCACCTGCCTGCTCTTGGTCTATATCCCTCTAAACCTACCCTATCCATGTACCTGTCTAAATGTTTCTTACAAGTTAAGATAGTACCCGCCTCAACTACCTCCTCCAGCAGCTCGTTCCATACACCTACACCCTTTCTGTGGAAAAAGTTACCCCAAAGATTCCTATTAAATCTTTCCCCCTTAATCTTGAACCTACAGTATGTCCTCTGGTTCTCGATTCCCCCACTCTGGGCAAGAGAGTTTGTGCGTTTACCAGATCTATTCCTCTCATGATTTTGACATCTCTGCAAGGTCACCCCTCATCATCCTGCACTCCAAGGATTAGAGTTCCATCCTGCTCAACTTCACCCTATGGCTCAGGTCCCCGAGTCCTTGTAAAATGGTTGAATGGACGTTTTTGGTGATGGATCACTCTTATTCATCTGCATTGGGAATTCTAATGATGTCCTTGAGAGGTCAGTGAGAAGATGATGCTGCTTTTCTCTGGTAGCAGTGTTTACATCCCGTGATGTTACATGAGCATGCATTTATCCAACAACCTTGAGCGTCTATGTTTATAAGTTTAAGTTTATTGGCCAAGTATGTACACATACAAGGAATTTGCCTTGGTGCTCCGCCCGCAAGTAACAACACAGCATGCTGTAACAATTAAGAATGACACATAACACATTAAACATTAATAATAAAAAATTATAGTTTGAACTTGTGAATGAAATAAAATACCAGATCAAAAGGAGGCTACAGATTTTTGGCTGTTGAGTAGAGCAACTACTCGTGGATAAAAACTGTTTTTATGTCTGGCTGTGGCAGTTTTGACAGTCCAGAGTCGCCTTCCAGAGGGAAGTGATTCAAAGAGTTTGTGGCCAGGGTGAGAGGGGTCAGAGATGATCTTGCCCGCTCGCTTCCTGGCCCTTGCAGTGACCAGTTCATCAATGGAGGGAAGGTTGCAGCCAATAACCTTCTCAGCTGATCGGACGATTCGCTGCAGCCTCCAGGTGTCGTGCTTGGTGGCTGAGCCAAACCAGACCATGATGGAGAAGGTGAGGATAGACTCTACGATGGCCGTGTAGAATTGGACCATCATTGCCTGTGGCAGATTGTGCTTCCTCAGCTGCCGCAGGAAGTACATCCTATGTTGTGCCTTTTTGACTGTGGAGTCGATGGTAGCCCCCCACTTAAGGTCCTTGGAGATGATGGTTCCCAGGAACTTAAAAGACTCCACAGATGTGACTGTGGTGTTGTTGATGGTGAGTGGGGTGAGGGGAGGGGGAGCTCTCCAACAGTGACCGATTAGCATAGATAGGGTAAACAAGTTTGAAATAGAATCACAAAGTTATACTGAACCAAAACAGGCCATTTAGCCCAAACTGCCCAAGGTGCCACGTCCACACTACTCCCACCTGCCCACGTTTGACCCACATCCCTCCAAACCTTTCCTAATCCTTTAGCTGCCCAAAGGTGATTCCTGGAATGAGTGAGTTATCATATGATGAGTGTTTGGCCTCTACTCTTTAGAAGGTTGAGGGGGGACCTCATTGAAACTTACAGAATAATGAAAGGCATAGATAGAGTGGATGTGGAGAAGATGTTTCCACTGGTGGGAGAGTTGAGGACCAGAGGTCACAGCTGTGCCACCGTGGCTGCCCGAGTTAGTTAGAAATATGTGGAGTGATTCCAGATCCGTTACTGGGACCAGCGCACAAACTTGGGCGCACCATCTCGACAGCACCATTAATGTTGAACAGATGGACACACAGTGCTAGGGTTATGCCCGTGTCCCACTTAGAAAACCTGAACGGAAACCTCTGGAGACTTTGCTCCCCACCCAAGGTTTCCGTGCGGTTCCCGGAGGTTTTTGTCAGCCTCCCTACCTGCTTCCACTATCTTCAACCTCCGGCAACCACCTGCAAACCTCCGGGAACCGCACGGAAACCTTGGGTGGGGCGCAAAGTCTCCAGAGGTTTCCGTTCAGGTTTCCTAAGTGGGAAAGGGGCGTAACTCAGCAGGTCAGGCAGCATCTCTGGAGAACATGGATAGGTGACGTTTCGTGTCGGGGACATTTCCCCAGATCCGAAAAGCCACCCATCCACTTTCTTCAGAGATGCTGCCTGACCCGTCATGTTAATCCAGCACGCTGTGTCTATCTTGGCTGCATCTGCAGTTCCTGTTTATTACATCCATGTTGAAAAGTTTGATCTGTGCTAAATCACGCCATGTTTTCTCTTCCCAGCGATGGACATTACTGACATTTTGAAAGGCAAAGCAGAAAGTGATGAGGACAAACACCATTTTATTCCCTTCCAGCAGTAAGTACTGGTTTCAGTTTATATTATTGATTTCTCTACCCTTGCTTTCCAACTTTCTCCATCCTCCCCCTCCCCTAATTACCTGACTATTCACTGTTCTGATTCATTTTGCTGATTATAGACTATAGACAATAGACAATAGGTGCTGGAGTAGGTCATTTG
This sequence comes from Leucoraja erinaceus, assembly GCF_028641065.1. Taxonomy (NCBI): domain Eukaryota; kingdom Metazoa; phylum Chordata; class Chondrichthyes; order Rajiformes; family Rajidae; genus Leucoraja; species Leucoraja erinaceus. Next base: position 212,931 of record NW_026575605.1, read on the forward strand.
CCATTCAATGTGACCATGGCTGATCATCCCCAATCAGTACCCCGTTCCTGCCTTCTCCCCATATCCCCTGACTCCGCTATCTTTAAGAGCCCTATCTAGCTCTCTCTTGAAAGCATCCAGAGAACCGGCCTCCACCGCCCTCTGAGGCAGAGAATTCCACAGACTCACCGCTCTCTGTGAGAAAAAAGTGTTTCCTCGTCTCCGTTCTAAATGGCTTACTCCTTATTCTTAAACTGTGTGGCCCCTGATTCTGGACTCCCCCAACACCGGGAACATGTTTCCTGCCTCTAGCGTGTCCAAGCCCTTAACGATCTTATATGTTTCAATGAGATGCCCGCTCATCCTTCTAAACTCCAGAGTGTACAAGCCCGGTTAAGGGGAGACTTGGTAAAAGTACATCAAACTATGAGTGGCATAGATAGGGTAGATAGTCAAAACATTTTTCCCCAGAGTGGAAATTTCCAACACTGGAGGGGAGAGTATAATTGAGATGTGCGGGGCAAGTTTTTTTAACACAGAGTGGCGGGGACCTGAGTGGCGGGGACCTGGAATGTGCTAGTTCTAGGGGTGGTGGTGGGGGCAGGAATGAAATAATTATACAAATACATTTATTCAAAAAATAAAACTAAATGTCCAAATGAGCACAATCAAAGACTGCCTATGTTGACAGTTTCACAAACAAACAATCATCAAATTAATATTACGCCAACTTTATCAACAAAACGCAACAACCAGCGTTCATGGAATGCCTCCAGATTCCCCGTGGACACCGGGTATTCCCTCTCCAGGGAGGGACACGCGGGCACGGACGTAGGCCCGGAAAAGGGGCAGGCAGCCGACCCCGGTGCGGCCATCGACTGCCCGCTGCCTGGGCTCCCGAACGGCCATCTTGCCCAGGCCCAGGAGCAGACCGACAGGGAGATTCCCCACCCCCTCCCCCGACCCTCCCTTCCTCTGTATCGCAGATACGACTGTGGCGTTTAACAGGCTTTTAGATAGGCACATGGAAGAGCAGGGAGTAGAGTAGAGTAGTATTGCGTACAGTTTTGGTCTCCTAATTTGAGGAAGGACATCCTTGTGATCGAGGCAGTGCAGCGTAGGTTCATGAGATTGATCCCTGGGATGGCGGGACTGTCATATGAAGAAAGGTTGAAAAGACTAGGCTTGTATTCACTGGAGTTTAGAAGGATGAAGGGGAGATCTTATAGAAACACATAAAATTATAAAACGACTAGATGCAGGAAAAATGTCCCCAATGTTGGACGAGTCTAGAACCAGGGGCCACAGTCTTAGAATAAAGGGGAGGTCATTTAAGACTGATGGGGGGAAAAAAAAATTCACCCAGAGAGTTGTGAATTTATGGAATTCCCTGCCACAGAGGGCAGTGGAGGCCAAGTCACTGGATGGATTTAAGAGAGAGTTAGATAGAGCGCTAGGGACTAGTGGAGTCAAGGGATATGGGGCGAAGGCAGGCACGGGTTATTGACAGGGGACGATCAGCCATGATCACAATGAATGGCGGTGCTGGCTCGAAGGGCCGAATGGCCTCCTCCTGCACCTATTTTTCGATGTTTCTAGAGGGATAACGATCATGTCCAGGCAGGCAGATGAGGATCAGTTTAACTTGGGCAGAAGAACTGTTCCATGCTCTGCTCTACGTATAAATAGTCAGAAAGAGTAAGCAACCTCAGTATTGAGCTCCACGCATATTTTACAGCATTTCTTTTTTTTTGTTTGGGAGCCAGGGCAAAGACAGGATTGCGTTGGGCTCATTACAGTGCACGGCCCAATTGACACAACCACTGGTGTTCATGCTTCATTGAGTCACATCCAGCACAGAAATGCATCGTACTGACAGCATTCTCGTTGCCAACCATCAAGCACCAATTTATACTAACTAAGGTGGACAAAAGTGCTGGAGAAACTTAGCGGGTGCAGCAGCATCTAAGGAGCGAAGGAAATAGGCAACGTTTCGGGACGAAACGTTGCCTATTTCCTTCGCTCCTTAGATGCTGCTGCACCCGCCGAGTTTCTCCAGCACTTTTGTCTACCTTCGATTTTCCAGCATCTGCAGTTCCTTCTTAACCAATTTATACTAACTCCATTCGCCAGCACTTGGTCCATAGCTGCTGAGCCTTGGTGAATCGAGTACGCATGCAGATCATATAACCATATAACCATATAACAATTACAGCACGGAAACAGGCCATCTCGGCCCTACAAATTTTTTTTTCCCCTTAGTCCCACCTGCCTGCACTCATACCATAACCCTCCATTCCATTCTCATCCATATGCCTATCCAATTTATTTTTAAATGATCTAAATTTATTTAGATCCTTGTGAGAGTGTCTGCCTTCATTACCTTCTCCGGCGATGTTAGTTAGTTAGTTTAGATTTATGGTTACTAAAGTTTATTGACTTAATTAGGTAACAAACTAGGTATTGCTCACAGAATAAAATGTCTGTCTTGGTTAACAATAAATCCAGTTTTCCATAACAATGGGCACGCACGCTATAACGTAATCACTGAAGTTCCTGAAACTTGGGTGTCATCTTAAATAGGTAACAAACAGAATAGGATGATAATAGAAACATAGAAAATAGGTGCAGGAGTAGGCCATTCGGCCCTTCGAACCTGCACCGCCATTCACTGTGATCAGAATCTACGCCTAACTTAGATCGGGGAGACTAAGCGTAGGTTGGGCGATCGTTTCGCCGAACACCTCCGCTCAGTCCGCAATAACCAACCTGACCTCCCGGTGGCTCAGCACTTCAACTCCCCCTCCCATTCCCAATCCGACCTCTCTGTCCTGGGTCTCCTCCATTGCCAGAGTGAGCAACAGCGGAAATTGGAGGAACAGCGCCTCATATTCCGCCTGGGGACCTTGCGTCCGGATGGCATTAACATAGAATTCTCCCAATTTTGCTAGCCCTTGCTGTCTCCTCCCCTTCCTTAACCCTCTAGCTGTCTCCTCCCACCCTCCCATCCGCCCGCCCTCGGGCTCCTCCTCCTCCCTTTTTCCTTCCTTCTCCCCCCACCCCCCCATCAGTCTGAAGAAGGGGTTTCGGCCCGAAACGGCGCCTATTTCCTTCGCTCCATAGATGCTGCTGCACCCGCTGAGTTTCTCCAGCAATTTTGCGTACCTTCTAACTTAGATTAGTTTAGTTTAGAGATACAGTGCGGAAATAGGCACTTCGGCCCACCGGGTCCGCGCCGACCAGCGATCCCCGCACATTAACACCATCCTACACACACACTAGGGACACTGTCCACTGATACCAAGCCGATTAGCCTACAAACCTGCACGTCTCTGGGGTGTGGGAGGAAACCGAAGATCTCGGAGAAAACCCACGCAGGTCACGGAGAGAACGTACAAACTCCGTACACACAGCGCCCGCAGTCGGGATCGAACCCGGGGCACCGGTGCTGCACTCGCTATAAGGCAGCAGCTCTACCCGCTGCGCCAACGTGACCGTTAACAGCAGATCCAATTGTTTGTTGCAACGATGGGTGCACGCTACAACATAATCAGTTGTCAGTTTAGTTTATTGTCACGTGTACTGAAGTTCAGTGAACAGCTTTTGTTGCGTGCTAACCAGTCAGCGGAAAGACAATACGTGATTACAATCGATCCATTTACAGTGTATAGATAAGTGATAAGGGGATAACGTTTAGTGCAAGGTAAAGCCAGCAAAGTCCAATCAAAGATAGTCCGAGGGTCACCAAAGAAGTAGATAGTAGTTCAGCACTGCTCTCTGATTGTGGTAGGATGGTTCAGTTGCCTGATAACTGTGTGAGGATTCAGGGTGGAAAGCAAATTCTTCCTCAGAATGCAGGGAGAATCCAGAAATCGGAGGTGCAAAGGGACTTGGCAGTGGATTCCCAAAAAGTTAACCTGCAATCGGTAGGAAAGAAGGCAAATGCAATGCTAGGATTTATTTTGAGAGGGCTTGAATACAAAAACAGGGATGCAATGTTGAGGGTGAATAAGGTGCTGGTCAGGCCGAATTTGGAGTTTTGTGAGAGGTTTTAGTCCCCAAACCTGAGGAAGGATGTGTTGGCTCTGGAGAGGGTCCAGAAGAGGTTTACGAGAATGATCCCAGGAATGAGTATAGAAGCTGGGATGTAATGTTAAAATTGTACAAGGCATTGGTGAGACCAATTCTGGAGTATGGTGTACAATTTTGGTCGCCCAATTATAGAAAGGATGTCAACAAAATAGAGAGAGTACAGAGGAGATTTACTAGAATGTTGCCTGGGTTTCAACAACTAAGTTACAGAGAAAGGTTGAACAAGTTAGGTCTTTATTCTCTGGAGCGCAGAAGGTTAAGGGGGGACTTGATAGAGGTCTTTAAAATGATGAGAGGGATAGACAGAGTTGATGTGGACAAGCTTTTCCCTTTGAGAATAGGGAAGATTCAAACAAGAGGACATGACTTCAGAATTAAGGGACAGAAGTTTAGGGGTAATATGAGGGGGGAACTTCTTTACTCAGAGAGTGGTAGCGGTGTGGAATGAGCTTCCAGTGGAAGTGGTGGAGGCAGGTTCATTGGTATCATTTAAAAATAAATGGATAGGCATATGGATGAGAAGGGAATGGAGGGTTATGGTATGAGTGCAGGCAGGTGGGACTAAGGGAAAAAAAGTTGTTCGGCACGGACTTGTAGGGCCGAGGGCCTGTTTCCGTGCTGTAATTGTTATATGGTTATATGGTTATAATGAGTGGGTTAGCGTATGATGAGCAGTTTGAAGGCACTGGGCTTGTACTCGCTGGAGTTTAAATGGATGAGGGGGGGACCTCATTTAAACTGACCGATTAGTGAAAGGCTTGGATAATGCGGATGTGGAGAGGATGTTTCCACTGGTAGGAGAGTCGAGGACCAGAGATCACAGTCTCAGCATTAATGGACATATCTTTGGGAAGGAGATGAGGAGGAATTTCTTTTGTCAGAGGGTGGTGAATCTGTGGAATTTATTGCCACAGAACGCAGTGGAGGCCAAGTCAATGGGTGAAGATTGACAGATTCTTCATTAGTACAGGTGTCAGGGGTTATGGGGAGAAAGTAGGAGAATTAGGTTGAAATAGAATTAGATCAGTCTCGATTGAATGGCAGAGCAGACTCGATGGGCCGAATAGCCTAATTCTGCTCCTAGAATATATGAACATGAACCTCGTGGGTTTGCTCCAGGTGCTCCAATTTCCTCCCACACTTCAACCACGTACAGGTTTGGTTAAAGATAAATTGTAAATTGTCCCTGGTGTGTAGGATAGTGCTGGTGTACAGGGTGATCGCTGGTCGGCGCGGACTCGGTGGGCCGAAGGGCCTGTTTCCGCGCTGTAACTCTAAAGTCTAAAGTAAGTTCTTCGTCTGCTCCCTTTCAGTAAGTAAATACCTCTTCTCCTTAGCAGAACAGGAAACACAAAGCTCCCTATCCCTTCCACACCCAAGTCGCACCAGCTTCTCGTTTCCACCCCACAAACAGCTAACAATGGCCTGTTTCCTTCATCATCGTTACTTTTTTTGCACATCTGTCATTCATTGTTCTATATCTCTCCACATCATCATCTATATCTCTCGTTTACCATTACCGCTAACCAGTCTGAAGCAGGGTCTCGACCTGAAACCTCGCCCGTTCCTTCTCTCCAGAGATGCTGCCTGTCCCGCTGAGTTAAGGGCTTGTCCCACTTACGCGACCTTTACAGGTGACTGCTGGCACCCGTGTGAGGAAAATTCAGCGGTGACCAGAAAGACGCTAGGCATCTTTGGAGATCTTTCATGCCCATACTGCCTGTAAGTGGGACAGGCCCTTGTGTCTGTCTTCAGTTTAAACCAGCCGTTCCTTCCTACAAAAGCTACACAAATATAGTCTGGCTAAGGTTGTGTTGAACTCTATTTCCTACATAAAAAGAATGTGTTGTATATAATCAGCAGTAACAACACCTAATTGGCCTGACTAATTGGCCTCCTCTAATACCTCTGCTATTTTAGTTAATTGCTTCGCGCTTGAGGTGAAAACATCCGAATATCAGCCTTAAATCATATTAAGGTGTTCAAACCTGGGTACAGCAATCTCACTCCCACGACTTAAATTAAATAGGAAAACAGAGGTAATGATAAAATGGCTTGTTAAAATTGCAGTGTACTGTACATTCTCATTACCTTCATTGTGGCAGCCAATTTACACCATTCAATGTCCCGGTCGCAATGCCCCAGATGCTCTCCCATTCCGAGCGTTGAGAGCAGTTATGTCAGTCTGATTAAAAAAGTACATCAAGGCCACAGACACAAAATGCCAGAGTAACTCAGCGGGACAGGCAGCATCTCTGGAGCGAAGGTATGGGTGGCGTTTCGGGTCGAGACCCTTCTACAGACTGAGTGTCGGGGGAGAGGGAGACACGGAGTTACGGGTCAAGGGCCTGTCCCACTTGGCCGGCATTTGCGCGGAATCTACGCGTCATCATTTATGCGTCACGACGCCCGACGGGCGCGTGGTGACACGCACGTGATGCGCGCATGGCGCACTTTACGCTCGCATGGTGCGCGATGACATGGGCAGTGACATGCGGCGTCCCAGGATTTTGTGCTGAACGAAATCTTCACGCGCCATCTGCGTGACCCGCAAATGACGGCCAAGTGGGACGGGCCCTTCAGGTGTGCAAACGAGAGAACAAAGGAGACGAGGTTCAATGAAAATGTAGACTAGATCATTGTTAGCACAAGGAAACGTAGAACCATAGAAAATAGGTGCAGGAGTAGGCCATTCGGCCCTTCGAGCCTGCACCGCCATTCAATATGATCATAGCTGATCATCCAACTCAGTATCTCGTACCTGCCTTCTCTCCATACCCCCTGATCCCTTTAGCCACAAGGGCCACATCTAACTCCATCTTAAATATAGCCAATGAACTGGCCTCAACTACATTATGTGGCAGAGAGTTCCACAGATTCACCACTCTCTGTGTGAAAAATGTTTTTCTCATCTCGGTCCTAAAAGACTTCCCACTTATCCTTAAACTGTGACCCCTAGTTCTGGACTTCCCCAACATCAGGAACAATCTTCCTGCATCTAGCCTGTCCAACCCCTTAAGAATTTTGTACATTTCTATAAGATCCCCCCTCAATCTTCTAAATTCTAGCCACAGAAGGTAGTTGAGGCGGTGCAGGCTCGAAGGGCCGAATGGCCTACTCCTGCACCTTTTTTCTATGTTTCTATGTTTCTTCATATGAAAGTCCTGACATCCCAGGAATCAGTCTCTGTACTCCCTCTATGGCAAGAATGTCCTTCCTCAGATTAGGAGACCAAAACTGTACGCAATACTCCAGGTGTGGTCTCACCAAGACCCTGTACAACTGCAGTAGAACCTCCCTGCTCTAATACTCAAATCCTTTTGTTCGAGGAAGGTGACAATGAGGCCACATTTAAGGGCCTGTCCCACTTGGCAAATTGTGTCGGCAACTGCCGGCATCATTGACGTTTCAGGCCACCGAACAAGTTGCGGCGTGTTGCCAGGTCTCGAGGGACTGAGCTATACGGGGAGGATGAGCAGGTGAAGGGTTTATTTGGAGTGCAGGAGGATTAGGAGCAATCGTATAGAGGTATGTACAATAATGAGAGGAATAGATCAGGTATTGAGGATCAGAGGACATAGGTTTAAGATGAGGGGGAAAGATTTAATTGGAACTTTTTTACACAAAGGGTGACGGGTGTATGGAATGAGCTGCCAGAGGAGGTAGTTGAGGCAGGGACTATCGCAATATTTAAGAAACTGTTGGGCAGGTACATGGATAGGACAGGATTAGAGGGATGAGGGCCAAAGCTAGGCAGGTGGGGCTAGTGTAGATGGGACACTTTGGTCAGTGTGGGCAAGTGTCTGTTTCCATTCAATACAACTCTATGTCTGAAGAAGGGTTTTGACCCGAAACGTCAACCATTTCTTCTCTCCAGAGATGCTGCCTGCCCCACTGAGTTACTCCAGCTTTTTGTGTCTCTTTATGTCTCTATGAGTCAGTTTACTGTTTTCTGTTTAGTTTATTGTCACGTGTACCGAGGTGCAGTAAAACGCATTTGTTGCGTGCTATCCAGTCAGCAGAAAAACTGTACATGATTACAATCGAGCCATTCGCAGTGTATAGATACATGATAAGGGAATAACGTTTGGTGCAAGGTAAAGGGCCTGTCCCACTTTCAAGGCCTAATTCACGACCTATTTTACTCGTGGACATTTTTCATCATGTTGAAAAAATGCCCTGACCTACTTGATGTCATGAGTACCTACGACTAGCATCACACCATCCTATGACCTACCTACGACCTACATACGAGCTCCTACGACTTACCTACGACCTCCTATGACCTTTTGACGACCATGCTGCGAGTATGAGTCGAGGGCAAACTCGGCAGAGGTCGTGAAAGTGGGACAAGCCCTTAAAGCCGGCAAAGTCCGATCAAGGATAGTCCGAGGGTCAGCAATGAGGGAGATACTAGTTCAGCACTGCCCCCTGGTTGTGGGAGGATGGTTCAGTTGCCTGATAACAGCTGGGAAGAAACTGTCCCTGAATCTGGAATCTGGAATCCTGAATGAGGGGTACCCGGACGTGGTGCCGACAGACAGGAAGTCGAAGCAAAGAAGCCGAAGCCAAAGAACCGAGTAGAAACGAGGCCGCAACGCCAATGAACCGAAAGATTACGAAGACGAAACGCCTACTAACCGAAAGGCTAGGACGCCTAAACGCAAACTAACCGAAAAGATGGGACGCCTAAACGCCAATGAACCGAAAAGCTGTGTCGCCTAAAAGCAAACTTACCGGATGGCCGCTCTGTCGAAATGTCACCTACCCGAAAGGCAGCGTCGCCTACAGGCCAACGAACCGACTGCCGCTCAACAGAAACGTCCAATAACGCACATGACGTTGCCGGGGGGCGGGACTTGTCAGCGATTGGTCCAGACCCCCGCGTCCATCACATCACTGTGAAGGCATGAATATTGTCACAAACCTCCGCTCAACACGACCCGCAGCCCGCGGAGGGTGGCCATGGGAGAGTGGGGGCTGCCCCGAGGGATGCGCACCTTCAGCCGCTATAAACTTGGTGCTTGGGTTCAGATTGCCTAGTCACCTATGGCTTGTGTGGGAAAATGAACCCCACGCTCTCCTTCTCTCTCCCCTCGTCTATCTCTCTCCCTTCTCTCTCTCCCTTCTCTCCTCCTCTCTCTCCCCTCTTCTCTCTCCTCCTCTCTCTCCCCTCTTCTCTCTCTCTCTCCACTCCTCTCTCCTCCTCTCTCTTCCCCTCCTCTCTCTTCCCCCTCCTCTCCCCCCCTCCCTTCTCTCTCCCTCCTCTCTCCGCCTTCTCTCTCTCTCTTTCCCCCTTCTCTCCCCTCCCCCGCTCTCCATTCTCTCTCTCTCCCCTTCGCTCCCCCTTCTCTCTCTCCTCCGTCTTCGCCCGCGGGAGCGTCCCACAGTCACTGACCGCGATACATCACCATCGGACCCCAGTTCCACACCAGGGCGATTCCCCCTTCCTGCTAGTTCCTCTTTGCATCCAGGTGTCCCTTCGTCACCACCTCTTTCACAGCCAACATCGGATCATTGTGGGCTCCACCTTGCTTTGGTCATCAGTGCCGGCTTTCTTCTGAACCTTTTCATACCTCTAGTTTCCCTCTCCCCTGACTCAGTCTGACGAAGGGTCTCGACCTGAAACGTTCCTTTTCTCCAGTGATGCCGCCTGACCTGCTGAAGTAACTCCAGCACTTTGTGTCTATCTGCACTACCATAGCCTTGTTCTGGGGTGGGAGATTGCAACCTTCACTTGGTCCGCCCTGTTCGACAGATGCAATCAACCCGGCGTGCACAATCAAATAGAACACGTTGTCCTGCAACTTTAGGCTGTGCACGTGCAGTGAAAAGCTTTTGTTGCATGCTATCCAGTCAGCTGAAAGACAACACATGATTACAATCCAGCCATCCACAGTGTGCAGAAACATGAGAAGGGAATGGACAGATCTGAGAGGACTTTAAGAAGAGCAGAGTTAAAGTATTAAACATGTTGCTGTAGGAGTATAGGTTTGAAAGTGTGTATCGATTGTAACATGTGAGTGTAGATCCGCTTCTGTGACTGGCACACAAATAGCCGCCTGCGTTGGCCGCCATCTTGGATCCGTAGGTATGTTTTATGTTTTATGACTGTTGTGTTTTTCTTTGCACTGTCTTTTATCCTTCTGCTGTCTTACATCATTTATGATTCATTCATGCATAAGTTGCATATAGAACCATAGAAACATAGACAATAGGTGCAGGAGGAGGCCATTCGGCCCTTCGAGCCAGCACCGCCATTCAATGTGAACATGGCTGATGATCCATAATCAGTAACCCGTGCCTGACTTCACCCCATATGCCCTAGAGCTCTATCTACAGGGCCTGTCCCACTTGGCTGCATTCGCGTGCCATTTATGCGACCTGCTAGCGTGTGTGTAGCGTGTGGGTAGCGCGGGACGGGCACATGGAGTGGCGTGGAGGAGTGTGGACTTCATCCTGCACGAAATCTTCGACCTGTCGCTTAACTGACGGCCAAAGTGGGACAGGCCCAAGACCCTGGCGCGATGCAACGTCTCACCTCCAACAGCAGCAGAAGCAGCAAACGATCGCCGAACTCGGCCTGGGGCTCACGGCCGTTGCGGTCCGGATCCGCCCCCACTTCTACTCCCAGAGCGGGGCCAAGAAAATTGAGGATGGACATAAAATGCTGGAGTAACCCAGCGGGACCGGCAGTATCTCTGGAGAGAAGCAATGGGTGACGTTTCGGGTCAAGACCCTTTTTTTCAGAGTGAAGAGTCTCGACACGAAACGTCACACATTGCTTCTCTCCAGAGATGCTGCTGGTCCCGCTGAGTTACTCCAGCATTTTATGTTTATCTTTAATTGATGTCACGTGCTCCCGACAGCTGTGTGGACGCATGATGACGCGCCCGACAGTCGCGCCCCAGTCACTACCGGCCTGTTGCGTAAATAACGGCCAAGTGGAACAGGCCCTTAACTCTCTTAAATCCATCCAGTGACTTGGCCTCCACTGCCCTCTGTGGCAGGGAATTCCACAAACTCACAACTCTCTGGGTGAAAACGTTTTTTTTCTCACCTCAGTTTTAAATGACCTCCCCTTTATTCTAAGACCGTGGCCCCTGGTTCTGGACTCGCCCAACATTGGGAACATTTTTCCTGCATTTAGCTTGTCCAGTCGTTTTATAATTGTATACGTTTCTATAAGATCCCCCTCATCCTTCTAAACGCCAGTGAATACAAACCCAGTCCTCATGTGACAGTCCCGCCAACTCGGGGATTAAACTCGTGGGACTGAGGGCCTGAGTCTGGGTACCCGTGATGCTGCTGTAAGTAAGACTTTCATTGTACCTGGACCTCACAGCCCTTGTGCAAATGACAATACACTCGAATATACTGGATCTGCTTCAGCACCACTGTTCGATTCCCACTCCTAGTTCATTTTGTTCACTTCCAGTAACTGATCAATCCAAGTTTTGAACGCATTGTCCACAGTCCGTCAGTATCATGGATCCCAAAGATTCACCATCCCCCAAACGCTGAGCCTTCATCTCTTGACCTAGCCCTTGTTGACCAGAGGAAATATCCTCCCACAATTACAGTGTCAAGGTTGTGTGTGATTCATATTCCTGCACTCCTGTGCAACTTTTATTCTTGCTTTACCGCACTGCAGCACACAACTGGTCCCCTGGCAGTTTCAATTCAGCCTCTCACTCTCTGCCTCGCTCTGTGTGTGTCTCTCTCTCTGTCCCTCTCTCTCTCCTCTCCCTCCTCTCTCCCTCACTCCCCTCTCTCTCTCTCTTCTCTCTCTCTCTCTCTCTCTCTCTCTCTCTCCCCTCTCTCTCTCTCTCTCTCTCTCTCTCTCTCTCTCTCTCTCTCTCTCGCTCTGTCCCTCTCTCTCTGCATCTCTCTCTCTCACTCTCTCTCTCTCTTTCCTCTCTCTCTCTCTCCCTCTCTCTCTCTCTCTCTCTCTCCCTGTCCCTCTCTCTCTCCTTCCTCTCTCTCACTCCCTCTCCCCCTCTCTCTCTCTCTCTCCCCCCCCCTCTCTCTCTCGCTCTCTCACTCTCTACCTCTCTCTCTCTCTCTGTCCCACTCGCTCCCCTCCCTCCCTCACTCTCTCTCACTCACTCACTCCCCTGTACCCCCCTCTTTCTCTCCCTTTCTCACTCTCTCTCTGTGCCCCCCCCCTCTCTCTATCTCTCTCTTTTTCTCTCTCTCCCTCCCATGCGTACTCACCCCTCCATCTCCCTCTCCCTTTCTGTCCCTCTCTATTTTTAGCACCTGTCTCTCTCACATACACACCACACACGGCCACAAAGAGCCAACATACACAGATGCTGAGAACACTTTTCTAGCTGCCTGCTTCTCTAACTCATCAGATGGTAGGATCCCTGGTAATTGCTCCGTCAGTAGCAGGAAGCGGAGTCAACGTAGATGAGCCTTGGCCTTATCAGACCACAGCAAAACCTTTACGATAAGTAGAAGACACTTTCTTGATTACCGTCTAATAACTGCGACAAAATTAATACTGAAATTTAAAACTGTGTACAGTTTTGGTCTCCTAATTTGAGGAAGGACATCCTTGTGATTGAGGCAGTGCAGCGTAGATTCACGAGATTGATCCCTGGGATGGCGGGGCTGTCATATGAGGAAAGATTGAAAAGACTAGGCTTGCATTCACTGGAGTTTAGAAGGATGAGGGGGCATCTTATAGAAACATATAACATTATAAAAGGACTGGACAAGCTAGATGCAGGGAAAATGTTCCCAATGTTGGGCGAGTCCAGAACCAGGGGCCACAGTCTTAGAATAAAGGGGAGGTCATTTAAGACTGAGGTGAGAATTTTCTTTTTCACCCAGAGAGTTGTGAATTTGTGGAATTCCCTGCCACAGAGGGCAGTGGAGGCCAAGTCACTGGATGGATTTAAGAGAGAGTTACAGTGGCTTGCAAAAGTTTTCATACCCCTTGAACTTTTCCACATTTTGTCACGTTACAACCACAAACGTAAATGTATTTTATTGGGATTTTATGTGATAGACCAACACAAAGTGGTGCATAATTGTGAAGTGGAAGGAAAATGATACCTGGTTTTCAAATTTTTTTACAAATAAAAAACTGAAAAGTGTGGCGTGCAAAAGTATTCAGCCTTTACTCTGAGTCCCCTAAATAAAATACAGTGCAACCAATTGCCTTCAGAAGTCACCTAATTAGTAAATAGAGTCCACTTGTGTGTAATCTAATCTCAGTATAAATACAGCTGTTCTGTGAAGGCCTCAGAGGTTTGTTAGAGAACATTAGTGAACAAACAGCATCATGAAGCCCAAGGAACACACCAGACAGGTCAGGGATAAAGTTGTGGAGAGGTTTAAAGCAGGGTTAGGTTATAAAAAAAATCCCAAGCTTTGAACATCTCACGGAGCACTGTTCAATCCATCATCCGAAAATGGAAATAGTATGGCACAACTGTAAACCTACCAAGACATGGCCATCCACCTAAACTGACAGGCCGGGCAAGGAGAGCATTGATCAGAGAAGCAGCCAAGAGGCCCATGGTAACTCTGGAGGAGCTGCAGAGATCCACAGCTCAGGTGGGAGAATCTGTCCACAGGACAACTATTAGTCGTGCACTCCACAAATTGGGCCTTTATGGAAGAGTTGCAAGAAGAAAGCCATTGTTGGGAAAAAAAGCCATAAGAAGTCCCGTTTGCAGTTTGCCACCTGCCATGTGGAGATGAGACCAAAATTGAAGTTTTTGGCCTAAATGCAAAACGCTATGTGTGGCAGAAAATTAACACTACACATCACCCTGAACACACCATCCCCACTGTGAAACATGGTGGTGGCAGCATCATGCTGTGGGGATGCTTTTCTTCAGCAGGGACAGGGAAGCTGGTCAGAGTTGATGGGAAGATGGATGGAGCCAAATACTGGGCAATCTTGGAAGAAAACCTGTTAGAGTCTGCAAAGGACTTGAGACTGGGGCGGAGGTTCACCTTCCAGCAGGACAACGACCCTAAACATACAGCCAGAGCTACAATGGAATGGTTTAGATCAAAACATATTCATGTGTTAGAATGGCCCAGTCAAAGTCCAGACCTAAATCCAATTGAGAATCTCTGGCAAGACTTGAAAATTGCTGTTCACAGACTCTCTCCACCGAATCTGACTGAGTTTGAGCTATTTTGCAAAGAAGAATGGGCAAAAATTTCAGTCTCTAGATGTGCAAAGCTGGTAGAGACATATCCCAAAAGACTTGCAGCTATAATTGCAGTGAAAGGTGGTTCTACAAAGTATTGACTCAGGGGGGCTGAATACTTTTGCACGCCACACTTTTCAGTTTTTTATTTGTAAAATAATTTGAAAACCATGTATCATTTTCCTTCCACTTCACAATTATGCACCACTTTGTGTGGGTCTATCACATAAAATCCCAATAAAATACATTTACGTTTGTGGCTGTAACGTGACAAAATGTGGAAAAGTTCAAGGGGTATGAAAACTTTTTGCAAGCCACTGCGGATAGAGCTCTAGGGGCTAGTGGAGTCAATGGACATGGGGAGAAGGCAGGCACAGGTTATTGATAGGGGACGATCAGCCATGATCACAATGAATGGCGGCGCTGGCTCGAATGGGCCGAATGGCCTCCTCCTGCACCTATTTTCTATGTTACTAAAATTTTGGAAAAAACCAGCAGCCCCCACAATTAAAATGTGGATTACGGAAATGACTGAGACCTTGCATTTGGAAAAAATAAGATTCGTCTTAATTGACAAACCAGAATTATTTGTTGGAATATGGTCTCCATTTATTGATTTCTTAAAGAAGTGAATTGGTTTAACACAAAACCAGGGTTGAAACTTGAGTTTGGGATTGGATGAATAATTATACTTAACATCTCCTGGAACTATCTCCACAATCTTGTTATTTGTAATTTCTTTTTCCCTCTTCTTTTTCTCTCTATTAGTTTATAGTTTTTCTCATCTTTTTTCTCCCTTTATCTTTATTCTTTAAAAACATTTTTTTAAAGTGAAGCTATGTAAGAAATCTGTAATTAAATTGTTGCTTGCTACTATTTGTATACATGCTTCTAATAAAAAAAAAGAACAAAAAGATGTGCCTTGGCCTTGGTTGGAGGGTAATTGGTTTGGTAATCGGTGTCACCGCACACCACTCGGGCAATTTCCGCGTGTAACGGCCTGTTGATTATTTCTCAAGCTTTCTCTTCTCTTCCCAACAGAGTCACAGCTGAAAATGATTTCCTCCACACTTTAATCCACAAGGTTGTCACTGCCAAAGACATAAACCACAAAGGTCAAGGTAAAATGTTCCTTTCCAATTCCCTCCGCGCTGGAGATGGCAAAGTCGCTGTCAATGTTTATCTCCACTCCACCTGTGTGTACACTCGAGTTTGTCCCCCCCCATCTCCACCGACTTCTGGATCGATTGGCCAGGTGGGCGGAGGAATGGTGGATGGAATTTATTACAGAGAAATGTAAGGTGTTGCATTTTTGAATGTCGAACAAGGGCAGGACCTACACAGTGAATGGTAGGCCTCTGGGTAGTGTTGTAGAGGAGAGGGATCTAGTAGTACAGGTAGGTCAAGTCGAAGCTAGATAAGGTGGTGAAAAAGGCTTCTGGCACTTTGGCCTTCATCACTCAGAGTATTGAGTATAGAAGGTTTAAGAAAGAACTGCAGATGCTGGAAAATCGAAGGTAGACAAAAATGCTGGAGAAACTCTGAGGGTGAGGCAGCATCTATGGAGTGAAGGAAATAGGCAACGTTTCGGGTCGAAACCCTTCTTCAGACTGAATAATGGTTTTGACCCACAACATTGCCTATTTCCTTCGCTCCATAGATGCTGCCTCACCCGGTGAGTTTCTCCAGCATTTTGTCTACCTATTGAGTATAGAAGTTGGGAGGTCCTGTTGCAGTTGTATAAGACGTTGGTGAGACCACATTTAGAATATTGTGTTCAGTTCTGGGCACCATGTTCTGGGAAAGATATTGTCAAGCTGGAAAGGGTTTAGAAAAGATTTACGGGGATGTTGCCAGGACTAGAGGGTGTGAGCTACAGGGAGAGGTTAAGTAGGCTGGGCCTCTATTCCATGGAGTGCAGGATGATGAGGGGTGATCTTATAGAGCTGTACAAAATCATGAGAGAAATAGAATGGGTAGAGTCTTTTACCCAGAGTAGGGGAATCAAGGACCAGAGGACATAGGTTCAAGGTGAAGGGGAAAAGATTTAATAGGAATCTGAGGGATAACTTTTTCCACACAAAGGGTGGTGGGTGTATGGAACGAGATGGCAGAGGAGGTAGTTGAGGCTGGGACTGTCCCATTGTTTAAGAAACAGTTGGACAGGTACATGGATAGGACAGGTTTGGAGGGATATGGACCAAACGCAGGCAGGTGGGACTAGTGTAGCTGGGACATTGTTGGCTGGTGTGGGCGAGTTGGGCCATAGGGCCTGTTTCCATGCTGTATCACTCTATGACCCGGTTTGGGGGGGGGATCTCCGTGGGGGGGGAGAACAAAGGAGGAGCCAGCGAGGGGTTCTAACTCTGTCAGCGCCCTCATGTGGCAACTATATGCATACCTTGGGTGTGCAAGCAAAGAATCTCACTGTGACTTGTCACATGTGACAATGAAATATTCTATTCAATTCAATTCAACTGTGTAAGATAGTGCTAGTGTACAGAGTGATCGCTGGTCAGCATGGACCCGATGGGCCGAAGGGCCTGTTTCCTAAACTAAACTTGGTTCCGCTGCTACTTCATATGGTCTGAGTAAGTCAAGGGCCTGTCCCACTTAAGCGACCTTTACCCATCATAGGTCGCTGAAATTTTCAACATGTTGAATATTCAGCGGCAACCAGAAAGACGGAACGACTCTTTGGAGACCTCTCACCTCTCACGACCCTAGGAGAGGTCACCTGCGACATGTCGCCAGGGGTCGCCTGTATGGTCTTGAGAGGTCTCCAAAGAGTCGTGGCGTCTTTCTGGTCGACGCTGAATTTTCAACATGTGGATAATTTCGGCGACCTATCACTGGTGCCGGCAGTCGCCCGTAACGGGTCGCGTAAGTGGGACAGGCCCTTTAGACATTATTTCACTCTTATTCTGGCTTCATAAGACATTGGAGCAGAATTAGGCCTTTCGGAACATCGAGTCCACTCCACCATTCAATCGTGACTGATCTATCTTTCCCTCTCAACCCCATTCTCCTGCTTTCTCCTCGTAATCTATGACCCACTCGGTAATCAAGAACTTGTCAATCTACGCCTTAAAAAATACCAAATCATTTGGCATCCATGGCCGTCTGCGATTACTCCCAGGTTAGAGGAACCAAGGAGGTTTTAAGGCGAAAACGAAAAGATTTAATAAGAACCTGAGGAGTGACATCTTCACTCTGAGGGTGGTGGGTGTTGGGAACGAGCTGCCAGGGGAGGCAGTTGAGGCAGGTGCTATAACCACATTTTGACATTTAGATCGGAAAGGTTTAGAGGAATATGGACCAAACAGCAGTAAATTGGCCCAGCTTAGATGGGGCACGGATAGGTTGGGGCAAAGGACCTGTTTCTGCACTGAATTACTCTAATTCAAGGTAAACATAGAAACATAGAACATAGGTGCAGGAGTAGGCCATTCGGCCCTTCGAGTTGAGGCCTGTTCATTGGCTATATTTACGAGGGAGTTAGATGTGGCCCTTGTGGCTAAAGGGATCAGGGGGTATGGAGAGAAGGCAGGTACAGGATACTGAGTTGGATGATCAGCCATGGCCTACTGGCCTACTCCTGCACCTATTTTCTATGTTTCTAAGTATTCGTGCAGGGTGGTCATCAATTTGGATGCAGCTCGCTTTAATGAGGGAATAATTGCGTTACTTGTTTGATCGATGGTGAGTAGCTATGGGCCAGAGAGATTTTCCTGGCCCTGCTTTGAATCTGTGCCATTAGGATGTTTTGCAACTATCTCCAAGGAACAGGGGGTTCCCCAGCTTATGGAACTCCTGACTCATGGAAATCCAACCACGCAAATTTTGCCATGAATTTTTGAAGTATTTTTCTCAAGATGGTTATAATAATAATGAAATGTTTCATGGTACTCATGAACAACTAGATTAAATATATCAAACTTGGAGGAACAAACAGCACCTCGTGTTCAGCTTGGAGGCTCACAACTCAACGGTAGAACATTGAACTTTGCCAATTTTTAGTAACACCATTTTTTCTTCCCCCCCCCCCCTCCCCCCCCCCCACCCCCACCTTCCCCATATCTCCCCCCTATCCCACCTCTCTTCCCAACCTGCCCCCTCCACCTTCCATATATATCCTTCCCTCTGGCAATACATTTCATTCATAGAGTCATACAGCGTGCATACAGGCCCTTCAGCCCAACTTGCCCACACTGACCAACATGTCCCATCTGCACTAGTCCCAATTGCCTGCGTTTATCCCAGATCCCTCTAAACGAGCTCCCTGTAGAGGAAAAGACTACAAAAAGTAGTAAACACTGCCCAGTCCATCATCGGTTCTGACCTCCCTTCCATCGAGGGGATTTATCGCAGTCGCTGCCTCAAAAAGGCTGGCAGCATCATCAAAGACCCACACCATCCTGGCCACAAACTCATCTCCCTGCTACCTTCAGGTAGAATGTACAGGAGCCTGAAGACTGCAACGTCCAGGTTCAGGAATAGCTACTTCCCCACAGCCATCAGGCTATTAAACATGGCTCGGACAAAACTCTGAACATTAATAGCCCATTATCTGTTATTTGCACTTTACCAGTTTATTTATTCATGTGTGTATACATTTATACAATGGTATATGGACACACTGATCTGTTTTGTAGTCGATGCCTACTATGTTCTGTTGTGCTGAAGCAAAGCAAGAATTTCATTGTCCTATCAGGGACACATGACAATAAACTCACTTGAATCTTGAACCTGTGCTATCCATGTCCCTGACCAAATGTTTCTTAATCGTTGCGATTGTACCTGCCTCATCTACCTCCTCCGGCAGCTCGTTCCATACACCCACCACCCTTTGTGTGAAGAAAGTTACCCCTCACATTCCCACTAAACCTTTCCCCCATCTCACCTTAAGCCTATATCCTTTAGTTCTCGATTCCCCTACTATGGGGCAAGAGACATAGTGCGTCTACCCGATCTATTCCTATTCTCCACTTCTTTCCTTATCTGACTCCTCATCTCCCCTGTCCACCCATCTGCCAATCCACCCCTCTACAACCATAGAAATAAATGTCTGTTTATACCATAGATAGACTAGATAATTAGACCATTAGGCCCATCAAGTCTACTCCACCATTCAATCATGGCTGATCTATCTCTCCCTCCTACCCCATTCTCCTGCCTTCTCTCCATAACCCCTGACACCCGTACTAATCAAGAATCTATCTATCTCTGCCTTAAAAATATCCACTGACTTGGCTTCCTCAGC
The DNA here is from genome assembly GCF_028641065.1 of Leucoraja erinaceus. NCBI lineage: Eukaryota > Metazoa > Chordata > Chondrichthyes > Rajiformes > Rajidae > Leucoraja > Leucoraja erinaceus. The sequence continues at coordinate 232,443 of NW_026575605.1, forward strand.
CTTCTGTGGCAAAGAATTCCACAGATTCACCACCCTCTGTCTGAAGAAATTCCTCCCCATCTCCTTTCTAAAATTACGTCCTCTTATTCTGAGGCTGTGCCCTCTGGTCCTAGACTCTCCCACTGTGGGATCCTCTCCACATCCACTCCCACTCCATCCAGGCCTTTCACTATATAAAAATATATTTCACTCGACCTCGTTACATGTGACAAATAAAGCAGCACACTATGGAGAAGAGTCTCGACCCGAAACGTCACCCATTCCTTCTCTCCAGAGACGCTGCCTGTCCCGCTGAGTTACTCCAGCATTTTGTGTGTATCTTTGGTTCAGACCAGCAACTGCTGTTCTTTCCTACTGCAAGCCATTTTGTCTTGACTCTTGATGGCTATCTGACCCGATGAGTTACTCCAGCATTTTGTGTCTTGTTCAGCATCTGCAGTTCCTCATGTCCGAATTCAATTATAGTTCAACCATGCCTCACTTGGACTCCAAATGCTAGTGTCAATAATTGTAAGGTCAGGTTGGGTGGAGTTCCCCCCCGCCACGGGTACCATGTAATCCCGTGCTACCCGCTCCATGGTCGGATAGTCGGCGACTAAACCGTCTTCCCCACCTGGTTTGCCACGTGAGGAGGGGGCTGTGGACCCCCAGCAGGACCAAAAACCAGACCCGACAAAGGGCTGATGAGCTCCTAGCGAGCCGACGGCCATCCACACTTCAGTACAAATTGCGATCTCGTCAGCAGCGGCCTCTGCAGCCCGTCTGCGTTTTTATTTTTTTTTGTCTAGGTTTTTATGTAGTTTTTGTTAGTTTTTGTTGGGGTGTGTGTGTGGGGGAGGTGGGGGTGGGTGTGAGGGAGGGGGTAACGTTTAATCTCTCCCTGCACGGGAGACCCAACCTTTTCTTTGTCGAGTCTCCGTTGTCGTTGGGGCTGCAACGAGGAGCGGCCTCCAACAGGAAGACCGGGGACTCTGGTGCCGACGACTCACCTCACCGTCGCGGAGCTGGCCGAGTCCGGAGCGGGTGGAGCGGTGGTGGAGCGCTGCTGCGGCCTGACCTCCGGAGATTCGGAGGCTGCAACTGCGGGTCTGGCGGACGGCGGCACCGGGAGCCCGCGGGTCCCTGGAGGGAGACCGCTTTTCAGGGCTCCCGCAACGGCGACTTCTCCCGCCCGAGTTGCGGGGTTGAAGAGCTCCTGGAGCGGGGCCTTACAGCACCGCCCCGCGCGGCTTGGAATGGCCGCGGGACTCTGCGAGCGCACGCCGGGGGCTCTAACATCAAGAACCCGGTGTGCGACCTTGCATCACCCGGCGTGGCTTTAATGGCCGCGGGACAATCGCCATCGCCAGCCGGGGGCTTTGACTTTGACTCTGACATCGGGGGGGGGGGGGGCAGTGGAGAGATATGTTTTTTTGGCCTTCCATCACAGCGATGTGATGGATGTTTATGTAAATTATGTTGTGTCTTGGGTCTATTTGTTTGTAATGTATGGCTGCAGAAACGTCATTTTGTTTGGACCTCAAGGGGTCCAAATGACAAATAAATTGTATCTTGAATCTTGAATCTTGTAAAGAATGATGATAAAGCACACACACACACACACACACACACACACACACACACACACACACACACACACACACACACACACACACACACACACACACACACACACACACACACACACCCACACACCCACACACCCACACACACACACACACACACACACACACACACACACACACACACACACACACACACACACACACACACACACACACACACACACCAACATCCTAGACTTCCAGCGATGGAAGTCCGCCGGAACTGGAGGACAGAGATGTGTGGTGTGTCCGTCACCGTTCCCGTCAGAAACCAGCGCCACTGCCTCGCTAATGTTTTCAACAATGATGAATGAAATGAATGAATTAATGTTAACCATCTACTGTCAATTAAAATGCACGATGACTTTTTAAACACAAATTCTTATAGGCTACTCTCTCCTGATAGATTTTTTTTGTACGATAAGCTTTATTCACAAGGGGAAAGCCATTCAAGAGGTCAAACACCAAACTTCTGTGTACTAATGGATTACTCACATGCTCTCTCTATTACAACGCGAGTCTATTTTGCTGGCAGCTATTTCAATTATTTTTTTAGGCCCATTAACATTAAATGAGAGAACGCTTTTGAAATGGAGACTCATATCATTGCCTGAACTCATTTCACAGAGGATATTTATCTGCAGTAATGAGGCAGAATTGTGCTCCTTTCTGCTGCGAGCTTTATGTGCAAGTAGAAGCCACAATCTATCACACTGTGACCCCATTGTGACCCTTGACCCTTCACCTCCGAGCGGATTGTGGCATTGACTACCCCATCTCACTAGCTGCTGATCAAGAAGTTCATACGTTTATAAGTTCATAAATTGTTGGAGCAGAATTAGGCCATTCGGCCCATCAACTCCGCCATTCAATCATGGCTGATCTATCTTTCCCTCTCAACTCAATTTTCCTGCCTTCTCCCCATGTTAGACAATAGACAATAGGTACAGGAGTAGGCCATTCGGCCCTTCGAGCCAGCACTGCCATTCAATGTGATCATGGCTGATCATCCACAATCAGTACCCCGTTCCTACCTTCTCCCCATATCCCCTGACTCCGCTATTTTTAAGAGCCCTATCTAGCTCTCTCTTGAAAGCATCCAGAGATCCGGCCTCCACCTGAGGCAGAGAATTCCACAGACTCACCACTCTCTGTGAGGAAAAGTGTTTCCTCATCTCCGTTCTAAATGGCTTACTCCTTATTCTTAAACTGTGGCCCCTGGTTCTGGACTCCCCCCAACATCGGGAATATGTTTCCGGTTTCTAGTGTGTCCAAGCCCTTAACAATCTTATACGTTTCAATGAGATACCCTCTCATCCTTCTAAATTCCAGAGTGTACAAGCCCAGCTCCTCCATTCTCTCAGCATATGACAGTCCCGCCATCCCGGGAATTAACCTTGTGAACCTACGCTGCACTCCCTCAATAGCAAGAATGTCCTTCCTCAAATTAAGGGACCAAAAATGTTCATTCGTTTTAGGTGCTGAATTATGCCATTCAATCATGGCTGATCTATCTTTCCTTCTTAACCCCATCCTCCTGCCTTCTCCCCATAGCCCCTGACACCCGTACTAATGAAGAATGTCAATCTCCACCTTAAAAATATTAATTGACTTGGCCTCCACAGCCTTATGTGGCAATGAATTCCACAGATTCACCACCCTCTGATGATAGAAATTCCTTCCCACCTTTCTAAAGGTAGTTTCATATATTATGGATGTCATGGATTCATAAGACACAAGACATAAGTGATTATCAAGCATCTAAGTTCATGTCAGAGGAGCAGAATTAAACCATTCGAGTCTGCTCTGCCATTCAACCACGACTGATCTATTTCTCTCTCTCAACCCCATTCTCCTGCCTTCTCCCTGCAACGCCTGACCCCCGTACTAATCAAGAATCTGTCATTCCCCATTTTTAAAGTACCCAATGACTTGGCCTCCACAATGAATTCCACCGATTCACCACCTCCTCATCTCCTGTCTAAAGGCACACCCTTTTATTCTGAGTCTTTGCCCTCTGGTCCTAGGCTCTCCCACGTGAGAGGGAGAGATAGATCAGCCATGAATGAATGGCGGAGTAGACTTGATGGGCCAAATCACCTAATTCTTCTCCTATCACTCACAAACCTGTAGGAAAGAGAACATGCAAACTTCGCACGGACAGAATCAGGGAGGAGAATTGTAGGCATATTGTTGGAATGTTTTTACCTTAAGAGTCATAAAGTCCAGTTGCAGCTTTATAAAACTTTGGTCGGACGACATTTGGAGCATAAAGGGCCTGTCCCACTTGGCCGTCATTTGCACCTCATTTATGCATCATATGTAAAATAGGTTGACGGGTTGGGTGCGTGTGGGTGATGCACGTGTTGCGCATGGTGAGGCGTGGAATCGCATGCGGTGGCACGCGGTATCGCGCGGCGCTACTGGATTTCATAGTGTAACGAAATCCTCCCGCGCCACCTGCGTGACTTATCGCGTACGCACGCTGATGCATTGGCTACAAATGCTGACAAACTGGCGTCGCAAGCTGGCATCCAGAAGTCTCACGTGTATCGCGAGCGTCGCCGCGCGCCGCAGGGTATTCTAATGACGTCACGCGCTCCAGACGGCTGCACTGATGCGTGATTTGGGCGCGACGTCACGCATCACGACGTGTCGACCTATTTTACATATGACGCTTAAATGCGCCGCAAATGATGGCCAAGTGGGACAGGCCCTTAACTATCGGGAGAGGTTGGATAAACCTCTTGTTTTCTCAGGACAGGAGACCTGACAAATGTTCATCAAACTAAGAGAGGCATAATTAGAGTAGACTAATCTTTTTTTCTGGGATGGAAATGTCAAGGACTAGAGGGGCATAACTTTAAGGTGAGTGAGGAAAGGTTAAACGAGATACTATCGCAACGTTTAAGAAACATGTAGACAGGCACATTGATAGGATAGGTTTAGAGGGATATGTGGCAAACGCAGGCAGTTAGGACTAGTGTAGAGGGGGCATTTAGGTGGGTGTGGGCAAGTTTGGCCGAAGTGTCATTTTCCACACTGTATGACTCTATAACTCAATGTACGGGGAAAGTTTATTACACAGAGGGTAGTGGGTGTCTAGAACATGCTGTCAGGGGGTGGTGGTGGAGGCAGATATGAAAAGCTTTTCAGATATATAGAAACATAGAAAATAGGTGCAGGAGTAGGCCATTCGGCCCTTCGAGCCTGCACCACCATTCAATGTGATCATGGCTGATCATCCAACTCAGTATCCTGTGCCTGCCTTCTCTCCATACCCCCTGATACCTTTAGCCACAAGGGTCACATCTAACTCCCTCTTAAATATAGCCAATGAACTGGCCTCAACTACCTTCTGTGGCAGAGAATTCCACAATTCACCACTCTCTGTGTGAAAAATGAGATTCTAATCTCGGTCCTAGAAGATTTCCCCCTTATCCTTAAACTGGGACCCCTTGTTCTGGACTTCCCCAACATCAGGATCAATCTTCCTGCATCTAGCCTGTCCAACCACTTAAGAATTTTGTAAGTTTCTATAAGATCCCCCCTCAATCTTCTAAATTCTAGTGAGTACAAGCCGAGTCTATCCAGTCTTTCTTCATATGAAAGTCCTGCCATCCCAGGATTCAGTCTGGTGAACCTTCTCTGTACTCCCTCTATGGCAAGAATGTCCTTCCTCAGATTAGGGGACCAAAACTGTACGCAATACTCCATGTGTGGTCTCACCAAGACTCTGTACAAATGCGGGGTCTTGTATGGATAACAGAAGTCATTGTTTTTTATTTGGCATCAAGTTGGCCACAGGCATCTTGGGCCAGAGCACGCTGTACTATGTTCTATGGTTTTCATCATAGGTTTTGAAAGCAGATAATATTTTTGCTTCTTTTTCATTCGTAATCCTGCTCCTCTTCCAGGTCTCTGGGTTTCCATGAAGTTACTTTCGGGTGACCTGAAGCAAATTCGCAAGGACCACCCTCACCTTGTGGACCGAAGCACGGTGGTTGCCAGGAAAATGGGGTTCCCTGAGATCATCATGCCAGGTTTGTTAACTCTGCTGTTGAGGGAGGTTGGTTAAGAAGGTTCAATTGTTGGGTATTAATGGTGGAGTAGCAAGATGGATTCAACAGTGGCTGAATGGGAGATGCCAGAGAGTAATGGTGGATGGTTGTTTGTCAGGTTGGAGGCCAGTGACTAGTGGGGTGCCACAGGGATCTGTGTTGGGTCCACTGTTGTTTGTCATGTACATCAATGATCTGGATGATGGTGTGGTAAATTGGATTAGTAAGTATGCAGATGATACTAAGATAGGTGGGGTTGTGGATAATGAAGTAGATTTTCAAAGTCTACAGAGAGGTTTATGCCATTTGGAAGAGTGGGCTGAAAGATGGCAGATGGAGTTTAATGCTGATAAGTGTGAGGTGCTACATCTTGGCAGGACAAATCAAAATAGGACGTACATTGTAAATGGTAGGGAATTGAAGAATGTTGGTGAACAGAGGGATCTGGGAATAACTGTGCACAGTTCCCTAAAAGTGGAATCTCATGTAGATAGGGTGGTAAAGAAAGCTTTTGGTGTGCTGGCCTTCATAAATCAGAGCATTGAGTATAGAAGTTGGGATGTAATGTTAAAATTGTACAAGGCATTGGTGAGGCCAATTTTGGAGTATGGTGCACAATTTTGGTCGCCTAATTATAGGAAGGATGTCAACAAAATAGAGAGAGTACAGAGGAGATTTACTAGAATGTTGCCTGGGTTTCAGCAACTAAGTTACAGAGAAAGGTTGAACAAGTTAGGTCTTTATTCTTTGGAGCGCAGAAGGTTAAGGGGGGACTTGATAGAGGTCTTTAAAATGATGAGAGGGATAGACAGAGTTGACGTGGATAAGCTTTTCTCACTGACAGTAGGGAAGATTCAAACAAGGGGACATGACATGAGAATTAAGGGACAGAAGTTTAGGGGTAACATGAGGGGGAACTTCTTTACTCAGAGAGTGGTGGCTGTGTGGAATGAGCTTCCAGTGGAAGTGGTGGAGGCAGGTTCATTTTTATCATTTAAAAATAAATTGGATAGTTATATGGACGGGAAAGGAATGGAGGGTTATGGTCTGAGCGCAGGTATATGGGACTAGGGGAGAATACGTGTTTGGCACGGACTAGAAGGGTCAAGATGGCCTGTTTCCGTGCTGTAATTGTTATATGGTTATATGGTTATATGAGGGAGTGCAGCGTAGGTTTACAAGGTTAATTCCCGGGATGGCAGGACTGTCATATGCTGAGAGAATGGAGCAGCTGGGCTTGTACACTCTGGAGTTTAGAAAGATGAGAGGATATCTCATTGAAACATATAAGATTGTTGAAACCATTCAGAGATTATCTTGAAAGCATCCAGAGAACCGGCCTCCACCGCCCTCTGAGGCAGAGAATTCCACAGACTCACCACTCTCTGTGAGAAAAAGTGTTTCCTCATCTCAGTTCTAAATGGCTTACTCCTTATTGGTAAATAAAAGGTCGATTTTTTCACAACGTGTCCGACCAAGGAATCTTTCTTTCCTTTCTCGTAACCCAGGTGATGTCCGCAATGACATCTACATCACTTTGATGCAGGGAGAGTTTGACAAACAGAACAAAACCACGCAGAAGAACGTTGAGGTCACGATGTGCGTCTGTGATGAAAATGGAGACGTAATCCCGGTGAGTTACACACGAGTGCACACACACAGGTGCCAGACAACCCGGGCTAGCCGCAAACGGCACGGGGAAAATTCACGAGCATGTCGCCAGGACTCGTGGGACTTTGTCGGGCTGGGCAGCATCGCCCTTGCTTGGAGTGCAGGAAGATGACGGGTGATGATGTGTTTCCGCGCTGTTTCAGCACTGTATCTCCAAACTAAGCTAGACTCTATGAGGCTAATTGACACCTATTAAAAAAAAATGTAGTCACCACATTTGTTAACCAGGTAAAAGGCAGAGATCCTGTAGCGAGCAAGATAGATCACGTGACGAGAAAGACGTAGAACGGTCATGGGCAGATTCACGGGTAATTTTCGGCCCCATTTCCGTAACCGGCTTCCGTCTCCGCACCAAAGATCCCGTAGCGGAGCAAAGATACTAGTGCGGGGACGGAAGCCAGTTACGGAAACTTCCTTGTGAAAATAAAAGTTATTTGGGAAAAATCTTCTCCTCATTTTCAGAATTTTAGTTTATTAACACAAACTGTTCCCCCGCAACGTTGATTACACGTCGGGTCGGGTCGGGTCTGGTTACTGAAATGGATGGAAAAAAAGGCCCAGGTTCCACTCCGTTGCGTATTACACGCCAGCCCATTGCATTTAGCAGGAGTGGTCTATCTTGCTCCGCTATAGGATCTTTGGTGAAAGATTCCACAATGCTTTCTGTCTCCACTTCACACGCCCTGAGGCAGAAATAAAGGTGTATCCTGCCCTAATGTTAGAAGGCATGTTATCTGTCCAAGCATTTTGTCTGTATTAACTTCCAACCTGCCTTCTCTGTATAGGTAATGTAATTATTTCAGCTTCACATGAATATCACACCGTGCTTTTTACTAAGGGTAATCAATTTGATGTCTTCCTCAAGTCCATGTACCAGTGACAGATGGAGTCTGGCTCAAGACATGGGCCAGGCACAATTAATCATTTTTCATGGAAGCGTCACTTTCTGGAAATTGCCACGCTAAATGTTTAATTCTCTCTCCTGGTGTACAGAATGCGATCTGCCAAGGTGCCGGAGACAAGGCTGTCACACAGCACCAGTCCGTGGTGTATTACCAGCTGAAGCAGCATCGCTGGATGGAGACTGTCAAGGTCAGTCCAAGGTTCAAGTCAACGACGCCATTAAAATCAGTGCAACAAACACGGCCACCACTCTGGGATAAGGTCATATGGTCACAAGGGATAGGAGGAGAATTAGGCCATTCGGCCCATCAGATGCCAGAGGAGATGGTTGAGGCAGGTTCAATTGCAACGTTCAAGAACCATATATGGTCCATATACCATATAATGGTATATGGACACACTGATCTGTTCTGTATTCATGCCTACTATGTCCTTTTGTGCTGAAGCAAAGTAAGAATTTCATTGTCCTATCAGGGACACATGACAATAAACTCTATTGAATCTTGAAACATTTGGACAGGTACTTAGGAGGAGAGGTTTGGATGGATATGGGCCAAACGCAGGCAGGTGGGACTAGTGTAAATAGGACATGTTGGCCAGTGTGGGCAGGATGGACCGATGGACCTGTTTCCACGCTGTATCACTCTATGACTCTATAAGTCTACTCCACCATTCAATTATGGCTGATCTATCTCTCCCTCCTAACCCCATTCTCCTGCCTTCTCCCCATAAACCTCTGGCACCCGTACTAATCAAGAATCTATCCATCTCTGCCTCAAATATATCCACTGACTTGGCTTCCACAGCATTCTATGGCAATGAATTCCACAGATTCACCACCCTCTGACTAGAGATATTCTTCATCTCCTTCCTAAAGGAACATCCTTTAATTCTGAGGCTATGACCTCTAGTCCTAGACTCTCCCACATCCTTTCCACATCCACTCTATCCAAGCCATTCACTATTCCGTATGTTTCAATGAGGTCCCTGCTCATTCTTCCAGCGAGTACAGGCCCAGTGCTAACAAATGCCCAGTAAGAGAGATGTTTTAATGAATGCTTAGTTTACATTAGGTTATAGTCACGTCTATCGAGGTACAGTGAAAAGCTTTGAGAAAACATAGACACATAGAAAATAGGTGCAGAGGAGGACATTTGGCCTTTCGAGCCAGCACCACCATTCATTGTGATCATGGCTGATCTTCCATAATCAGTACCCCGTGCCTGCCTTCTCCCCATATCCCTTGACTCCACTAGCCCCTAGAGCTCCATCTAACTCTCTCTTAAATCCATCCAGTGAATTGGCCTCAACTGCCTTCTGTAGCAGGGAATTCCACAAATTCTCAACTCTCTGGGTGAAAAAGTTATTTCCCACCTCAGTTTTTAATGGCCTCCCTTTTATTCTAAGACTGTGGCCCCTGGTTCTGGACTCGCCCAACATTGGGAACAGTTTCCTGCATCTAGCTTGTCCAGTCCTTTTATAATTTTATATGTTTCTATAAGATGCCCACTCATCCTTCTAAACTCCAGTGAATATAAGCACAGTCTTTCCAATCAGTCCCGCCATCCCGGGGATTAAACTCATGAACCTACGCTGCACTGCCTCAATTGCAAGGATGCCCTTCCTCAAATTAGGAGATCAAAACTGCACACAATACTCCAGATGTGGTCTCACTAGGGCCCCGTACAACTGCAGAAGGACCTCTTTGCTCCTATACACAAATCCTCTCATTATGAAGGCCAACCTTCTTCACTGCCTGTTGTACCTGCATGTTTAGTTTCAATGACTGTTGTACAAGGACACCTAGGTCTTGTTGCATTTCCCTTTTTTTCCTAATCTGACACCATTCAGATAATAATCTGCCTGTTTGTTCTTGCCGCAAAGTGGATAACCTCACATTTATCTACTTTATACTGCATCTGTCAGGCATCTGCCCACTCACTCAACCTGTCCAAGTCACCCTGCAACCTCCGAACATCCTCTTCACAGTTCACACTGCCACCCAGCTCTGCTAGTGTTACTATTATTTCCATCATCTAAATCATTAATATATATAGTAAATAGCTGCGGTCCCAGCACTGAGTCTTACGGCACTCCACTCACCACTGCCTGCCATTCTGACAGGGACCTGTTTATTCCTACTCTTTGTTTCCTGTCTGCCAACCAATTCTCTATCCATGTCAATACCCTATCCCCAATACCATGTGCTCTAATTTTGCCCGATAATCCCCTGTGTGGGGCCTTAGCAAAGGCTTTCTGAAAGTCCAGATACACTACATCCACTGGTTCTCCTTCATCTATTTTACTTGTCACATCCTCAAAAAATTCCAGAAGATTAGTCAAGCAGGATAGATATCCCCTTCAAAATCCATGCTGACTAATCCTTTTACTGCTATCCAAATGCGCCGTTATTACATCTTTAATAATTGACTCCAGCATCTTTCCCACCATGGATGTCAGGCTAACTGGTCTGTAATTCCCTGTTTTCACTCTCGCTTCTTTCTAGAATAGTGGGATAACCTTAGCCACCCTCCAATCCACAGGAACTGATCCTGAATCTGTAGAACATTGGAAAACGATCACCAATGCATCCACTATTTCTAGAGTCACCTCCTTGAGGACCCTGGGATGCAGACTATCAGACCCTGGGGATTTATCAGCCTTCAGTCCAATCAGTCTACCCAATGTTATTTCTCACCTAATGCAAACCTAGGTTCACAAGTTATAGGAGTAGAATTAGGCCATTCGGCCCATCGACACCCGTTCTAATCAAGAATTTGTCCATCTCTGCCTTAAAAATATCCACTGACGTGGCCTCCACAGCCTTCTGTGGCAATGAGGTCCACAGATTAACTACCCTCTGACTAAAAAAAGTCCCCCCTCATCTCCTTTCCAAAAGAGCATCCTTTTATTCTGAGGCTATATGACCTGTGGTCCTAGACTCTCCCATCAGTGGAAACATCCTTTCCACATCCACTCTATCTATGCCTTTCATTATTTTGTAAGTTTCAATGAGGTCCCCCCTCAACGTTCTAAACTCCAGCGAGTACAGGCCCAGTGCCGTCAAACGCTCATCATATGTAAACCCACTCATTACTGGGTGGGAACTAATTTCCTCCCACACTTCAAAGACGTACAGGTTTGTAGGTTGATTGGCGTTGGTAAAATTGTTAAAAATTGTAAATTGTTCCTTGATGTGTCGGATAGTGCTGGTGTTCGAACTGATGGCTCGTCGGCACGCATTCGGTGGGCCAAAGGTCCTGTTTCCGATCTATGTCCAAAGTCTAAAGTAAAGTCTAAACTATAAAGACTGGAGGGCATACATTTAAAGTAAGAGGGATAAAGTTTCAAAGAGATTAATTACAAGGTTAATTCCCTTAATTCACATGATTGAATGGCGGAGCAGACTCGATGGGCCAAATGGATTAATTATGCTCCTTCTTCATGTCGAGCCGCAAACAAGATTAGAAGTTGTTCAGCCAGAGCTGAACACGCGTCTCAGCATCTGCACAATGGTGTCTGTCTTGTCGCCTCTTGTTCATCTTGTGCTTCTTGTGCGTGGTGGTGGAAAGGTATAAGATTATTAAGGGTTTAGACACGCTAGAGGCAGGAAACATGTTCCCGATGTTGGGGGGAGTCCAGAACCAGGGGCCATACAGTTTAAGAATAAGGGGTAAGCCATTTAGAACGGAGACGAGGAAACACTTTTTCTCACAGAGAGTGGTGAGTCTGTGGAATTCTCTGCCTCAGAGGGCGGTGGAGGCAGAGAATTCCACAGACTCACCACTCTCTGTGAGAAAAAGTGTTTCCTCGCAGAGACCCGGTGCTTTCAAGAGAGAGCTAGATAGGGCTCTTAAAAATAGCGGAGTCAGGGGATATGGGGAGAAGGCAGGAACGGGATACTGATTGGGGATGATCAGCCATGATCACATTGAATGGCGGTGCTGGCTCGAAGGGCCGAATGGCCTACTCCTGCACCTATTGTCTATTGTCTATTGAAATGTGCGGGGCAAATTGTTTAACACAGAAGGTGATGGGGACCTGGAAGGAGCTGCCGGGGTTTGTGGTGGAGCCTGATTTGAGTGGTTTTCTCCGGGTGTTCTGGTTCCCTCATGCTCTCCTAAGGTGAGCGGGTTTTGTAGGTTAATTGGCTTCGATGAAATTGTCAATTGTCCCAAGTGTGTAAGATAGCGCTAGTGTACTGGTCGGCGTGGACCCAGTGGGCCGAAGGGCCTGTTTCCGCACTGTATCTCAATAAAGCACCATATCTAAAGTAACTGCTGTGACTCACAGTCTCTTGGTAAACACTTCAGCTCACTGAGGGAAGAAACAAGTTCCTGTCTGTCACACACAGCAAGCACACGGTGTACGTTTTGTCATGGAGTTCTGTTATATTTATTATTTCAATTTGTTTTCTTTCTAGCGTGCCACAGTTTCAAAGTTCGCAATTTGTTCTTCCCTTCTTCCATTAACAACCCCCGCCCGTCTACTTCCTTAGAAGGCTTAGGAACTTCGACATGTTCCCAACAATAGACAATAGACAATGGGTGCAGGAGGAGGCCATTCGGCCCTTCGAGCCAGCACCGCCATTCAATGTGATCATGGCTGATCATCCCCAATCAGTACCCCGTTCCTGCCTTCTCCCCATATCCCCTGACTCTGCTATCTTCAAGAGCCCTATCTAGTTCTCTCTTGAAAGTATCCAGAGAACCGGCCTCCACCGCCCTCTGAGGCAGAGAATTCCACAGACTCACCACTCTCTGTGAGAAAACGTGGCCCCTTGTCTCCGTTCTAAGTGGCTTACTCCTTACCCTTAAAACTCTCACCAACTTCTACAGATGCGCCGTACAAAGCATTTTATCGGGATGTATCACAGCACGGTTTGGGAACAGCTCCATCCAAGATCCACCAGAAATTGCAGAGAATTGTGGACGCAGCCCAGACCATCACACAAACCAGCCTCCCTTCCATTGACTCCATCTACACCTCACGCTGCCTCGGCAAGGCCAGCAGCATCATCAAGGACCAGTCGCACCCCGGCCACTCCCTATATAATAACCATATAACCATATAACAATTACAGCACAGAAACAGGCCATCTCGACCCTTCTAGTCCGTGCTGAACACGTATTCTCCCCTAGTCCCATACACCTGCGCTCAGACCATAACCCTCCATTCCTTTCCCGTCCATATAACTATCCAATTTATTTTTAAATGATAAAAACAAACCTGCCTCCACCACCTTCACTGGAAACTCATTCCACACAGCCACCACTCTCTGAGTAAAGAAGTTCCCCCTCATGTTACCCCTAAACTTCTGTCCCTTAATTCTCAAGTCATGTCCCCTTTGTTTGAATCTTCCCTCCTCTCAGTGGGAAAAGCTTATCCACGTCAACTCTGTCTATCCCTCTCATCATTTTAAAGACCTCTATCAAGTCCCCCCTTAACCTTCTGCACTCCAAAGAATAAAGCCCTAACTTATTCAACCTTTCTCTGTAACTTAGTTGCTGAAACCCAGGCAACATTCTAGTAAATCTCCTCTGTACTCTCTCTATTTTGTTGACATCCTTCCTATAATTAGGCGACCAAAATTGTACACCATACTCCAAAATTGGCCTCACCAATGCCTTGTACAATTTTAACATTACATCCCAACTTCTACACTCCCTCTTCTCCCCTCTCCCATCAGACAAGAGGTACAGAAGTGTGAAAACGCACACCTCTAGATTCAGGGACAGTTTCTTCCCAGCTGTTATCAGGCAACTGAATCATCCTACCACAACCAGAGAGCGGGCTTGAACTACTATCTACCTCATTGGTGACACTTGGACTATCTTTGATTGGACTTTGCTGGCTTTACCTTGCACTAAACATTATTCTCTTATCATGTATTCCCTTATCATACACTGTAAATGGCTCGATTGTAATCATGTATTGTCTTTCTGCTGACTGGTTAGCACGCAACAAAAGCTGTTCACCTACCTTGGTACACGTGACAATAAACTAAACTGAACTCTAGCTTCTGTGGGCCGAAGGGACTGTTTCCGTGCTGTATCTCTGAAGTAAATGTAACGAGCCTATCCAAAAGCCTTGTCAATGCCACAATTGTATGGGATTGAGGGGGTAAAATACATCAGCCATGATTGAGTGGCGGAGTAGACCTCTGCTCCTATAAACTATGAACATTTGACTCTCCATAACTTTAATTACCAAGTTTCTGCGGAGGGATTTCAAACTAAATAATGGCAAGTCAGAGTAGAGAAAGGCTCGAGGGAACGATATTAAATTGGGAACTGATAAACAGATTGTGGGAGGGAGTTCATATCTCAGAGTAAATCAACACATAGGGCCAGAGGTTACAAAAATAATAAAAAGATAAAAGAAAAAGGCTTTGTTTCTGAATGCATTTAGCATAAAAAAAGATGAACTGAGAGCCCACATAGAAATACGTGCGATCTGATGGTCTCTGCTGATGGCCTCTGCAGCCCGGCATTGTTTGGGAGTGGAATATCATGATGATATTGTGGAACAGCAGGAAACTGGGGAAATATATAATAGTGGCTCTATTAATTAACAATGGTTCATGCTCACATAGGGAGGCACGGTGGCACAGCGGTGGAGTCGCTGCCTAACAGCGCCAGAGACCTGGGTTTGATCCGGATAATGGATACTTGTCCATAAGGAGTTTGTACGTTCTCCCTGTGACCGCGTGGGTTTTCTCGGGGTGCTCCGGTTTCCTTCCCAAATTCCAAAGAAATGCAGGTTTGTAGGTGAATTGGCTTCTGTAAATTGTCCCTAGGATGTGGACTCGTTGGCCGAAGGGCCTGTATCCATGTTGTATCTCTAAACCAAACTAAACCAAGAGAGGTTTGGAAAGTGGACTCTTCTTCAGGCAGAGATACTGGGATAGACACAAAATGCTGGAGTAACTCAACAGGTCAGGCAGCATCTTCGGGGAAAAGGAACAGGTGATGTTTCGGTTCGGGACCCTTCTTCAGACTAAGTTGAATTTGCCCGAACACCCTGTTTCCATTCTGTATTCTCTAAGCTAAACTATATGCAGTATATATATATATATATACGAAAGGTAAATCATGTCTGACGAATCTTATATAATTTTTCGAGGATGTAACTAGTAGCGTGGATAGGGGAGAACCAGTGGATGTGGTGTATCTGGACTTCCAGAAGGTTTTTTACAAGGTCCCACATAAGAGATTAGTATACAAACTTAAAGCACATGGCATTGGGGGTTCAGTATTGATGTGGATAGAGAACTGGCTGGCAAACAGGAAGCAAAGAGTAGGAGTAAACGGGTCCTTTTCACAATGGCAGGCTGTGACTAGTGGGGTACCGGAAGGCTCAGCACTGGGACCCCAGCTATTTACAATATATATTAATGATCTGGATGAGGGAATTGAAGGCAATATCTCCAAGTTTGCGGATGACACTAAGCTGGGGGGCAGTGTTAGCTATGAGGAGGATGCTGGGAGACTGCTAGGTGACTTGGATAGGCTGGGTGAGTGGGCAAATGTTTGGCAGATGCAGTATAATGTAGATAAATGTGAGGTTATCCATTTTAGTGGCAAAAACGGGAAAGCAGACTATTATCTAAATGGTGGCCGATTGGGAAAGGGGGAGATGCAGCGAGACCTGGGTGTCATGGTACACCAGTCATTGAAGGTAGGCATGCAGATGCAGCAGGCAGTAAAGAAAGCGAATGGTATGTTAGCTTTCATTGCAAAAGGATTTGAGTATAGGAGCAGGGAGGTTCTACTGCAGTTGTACAGGGTCTTGGTGAGACCACACCTGGAGTATTGCGTACAGTTTTGGTCTCCAAATCTGAGGAAATACATTCTTGCCATAGAGGGAGTACAGAGAAGGTTCACCAGACTGATTCCTGGGATGTCAGGACTGTCTTATGAAGAAAGACTGGATAGACTTGGTTCATACTCTCTAGAATTTAGGAGATTGAGAGGGGATCTTATAGAAACTTACAAAATTCTTAAGGGGTTGGACAAGCTAGATGCAGGAAGATTGTTCCCGATGTTGGGGAAGTCCAGGACAAGGGGTCACAGCTTAAGGATAAGGGGGAAATCCTTTAAAACCGAGATGAGAAGAACTTTTTTCACACAGAGAGTGGTGAATCTCTGGAACTCTCTGCCACAGAGGGTAGTTGAGGCCAGTTCATTGGCTATATTTAAGAGGGAGTTAGATGTGGCCCTTGTGGCTAAGGGGATCAGGGGGTATGGAGAGAAGGCAGGTACGGGATACTGAGTTGGATGATCAGCCATGATCATATTGAATGGCGGTGCAGGCTCGAAGGGCGAATGGCCTACTCCTGCACCTAATTTCTATGTTTCTATGTTTCTATATATATATATATATTATATATATATATATATGAGAGAGAGAGATAGGAAAATCAATTGGCAGAGGTAGCCTCGTATGAGTTTGTAAAGCATTTTCATGACAGTATCCTAGGACAGGGCGTTCTCAATAGTCACAAGAGAGAATTCTACGCAAACCAGTCTGAAGTAGTGAGATTTAATTAATTAGTCACCTTGTCATGTAGGCACCAAGGTTATAACATGCATTATACAATAGAATTTTACGTTCAATGCGAGGGGGAGAAAAGTGTATAGAAGATGAGAATTTCAATGGTTCGATGGAACTTTATTGTTACATGTACCTAGGCACTGCGATATTCTTTTTTTGCATTCAGTTTAGTGACTATTCTACTATATATTAGATGCAATCATTGTAATTGCGTGAGGTAATAGTTTAGGTTGTATGTTAGCATTCATAGCAAAAGGATTTGAGTACAGGAGCAGGGAGGTTCTACTGCAGTTGTACAGGGTCTTGGTGAGACCACACCTGGAGTATTGCATACAGTTTTGGTCTCCTAATGTGAGGAAAGACATTCTTGCCATAGAGGGAGTACAGAGAAGGTTCACCAGACTTATTCCTGGGATGTCAGGACTTTCATATGAAGAAAGACTGGATAGACTCGGCTTGTATTTGCTAGAATTTAAAAGATTGAGGGGGGATCTTATAGAAACTTACAAAATTCTTAAGGGGTTGGACAGGCTCGATGCAGGAAGATTGTTCCCGATGTTGGGGAAGTCTAGGACAAGGGGTCACAGTTTAAGGATAAAGGGGAAATCCTTTGAGACCGAGATGTGAAAAACATTTTTCACACAGAGAGTGGTGAATCTGTGGAACTCTCTGCCACAGAAGGTAGTTGAGGCCAGTTCATTGGCTATATTTAAGCGGGAGTTAGATGTGGCCCTTGTGGCTAAAGGGATCAGGGGGTATGGAGAGAAGGCAGGTACGGGATACTGAGTTGGATGATCAGCCATGATCATATTGAATGGCGGTGCAGGCTCGAAGGGCCAAATGGCCTGCTCCTGCACCTATTTTCTATGTTTCTACTGGATTGAACCTAGGTCCCTGGCGCTGTAAGGAAGCATCTCTACAGCTGCACCAACGTGCCATCCTTACACTGAATCTAGACACAAGTTCCATCTTTCATGCGCCATCTTGTACCGTCAAGTCCAAAATTTAAAAAAAAACTTGACCATAAATGTCCGTTGTCCTGGCGATGGCACTGGACGGGAATTGCAGGGGTCGGCTGGGCCAGACAATGTTATTGTTGTCGTCCTGCAGGGGCAGAAATCGCTATCAAAACATGGGGTGGACACAAATTTGGGGCCCACGATTTCTTGGTGACCGCGCGCACGCGCACACACTCGCACGCGAGGCTTCCGCCGTGGGCCCTGTGGACGGTAACATCGGGAGCTGGCCTGGTTGGTGACCGACTCTGAACTCCAGCAACAGCAGCTTAATCCGCCCCGAATCGTGGAGCTTGAATCGGCCCGTTCACGGGGCCTTTCATCGCCCGGCGTGGCTTAAAATCATCCGGCGGGGGCTTCAATATCGGGAGCTTCAATCGCCTCGACACAGCAGTTTGATTTTAAGCCACGCCGGGCGATGAAAGGCCCTGTGAGCAGGTTGATTCAGCCCTTAGAAAGCGGCTGATACCCGCTTGAATCTTTAAAAGCTGCAATGTGATAAATAATACAAACAAATAAAACTGAAGCAAATAAAGGCAAACAGAAGAATCAACCTTGGAGGGGGGAGAGAGAGAGAGATGGGAAAAACATACTAAATAATGTGAGTGACCTTGAATGAGGGACTTACCTGCAAGTTAGCCAGGAAACCCGTTCGACTGGAACCCTTAATAACCTGACCCGTTTAAATCCGATACCCGTTTAAATCTTTCCCATCCAGCAATCCATCCAATCAGTTCAAATGGTAACTGTACCCACATCAGACAGCTTTAAGAAATTCTCTGTGAATACCTTTAGTAATACTTGAAGGTCAAAACACAATTGGTGACACATCATGTTAATTCGATGTTAATAGAGACATTCAACAAGCACTTAACAATGACACCCCCACTGTCTCGCGGAAAGCGGAGATTTTAATAGAGTTTTTTCACCAAATTTCAAAATCCGGATTACAAAACGTGGGGTGGATTGTCCCCCCACCTCACATGACATGCCCCCCCCCCCCCCCCCCCCCCCAGGATTTTCACCCAAGTAAAACCGCTGTACCGCCGCTCCGTGCTGGAGCTTGCAACGTACCATCCCTGTGCTTGGCCTCTTGGATTGGGACCTGATTCAATTGAGCCCCAGGCTGCTGCAGGGCCTCCAGCGGCCCGCTCCGCCAACTCGACCCACTCCAACGCTTCCTCGACGTCGGCCCGTTAAGCCTAAGTGAGGGCAACTCGTGAAAAATTAAAGCAGTGCAGCTAAAGTGAACTCGGAATTAAAGGACAGGTACCTTTTGAAAGGAGACGTCAGAGGGTGGTGAGTTTGTGAAATTCGCTGTCACAGAAGGATGTGGAGGCCCAATCTTTGGGTATTTGTAAGGTGGAGTTTGACAGATTCTTGAATTGTTCGGGTGTCAGGGGTTATGGGGTGAAGACAGGAGAACGGGGTTGAGAGTGAAAGATAGATCAGCCATGATTGAATGGCATGAGTGGACTTGATGGGCTGAATGACCTAATTCTGCTCCTAACACTTATCAACAGATAAGACAGTATCAATATCCCATGGTTGATGTTATGTGCTGTTATTTTAACTTGGCATAATGTTCGGCATGGACATTGCGGGCCCTGTACTGTCCTATGTTCTAGGCTGATATATTTTATGGTTGGACTTTATGTAGTCAAGCTGGAAAGGGTGAAGAGAAGATTTACGAGGATGTTGCCAGGAATAGAGGGTGTGAGCTATAGGGAGAGGTTGAGTAGGCTGGGTCTCTATTCCATGGGGCGCAGCAGGATGAGGGGTGATCTTATAGAGGTGTATAAGGTCATGTGAGAGTGGATGTACAGAGTCTCTTGCCCAGAGTAGGGGAATGGAGGACCAGAGGACATAGGTTTAAGGTGAAGGGAAAAAGGTACAATTGGAATCTGAGGGGCAACGTTTTCATACAATGGTGGTGAGTGTATGGAACAAGCTGCCAGAAGAGGTAGTTGAGGCTGGGACTATCCTATTTTTTTAGGAAATAGTTAGACAGGTAGATTGATAGGGCAGGTTTGGAGGGATATGGACCAAACGCAGGCAGGTGGGACTAGTGTAGCTGGGACATTGTTGGCTGGTATGGGCGAGTTGGGCTGAGCGGCCTGTTTCCACACTGTATCACTCTATGTCTCTATACAAGTAGTTATTGAGAATGTAATCCAAACCCGCCCATTGAATCTTCTTGCCGTTTCCTTCAGCAAACATCATGCCTGACATTTCCCCTCAACTCAATGTTGTTTGAACTTCTTTTCCATCACCCAGGTTGCCATTCCCATTGAGGATGTTCAGAGAACACACCTTCGCTTCACTTTCAAGCACAGATCATCTTCTGATTGTAAGTATACATTTCATGCGTTATCTTTGCAAGAGGCAGGGTGGGAACGAGAGTGGCCCAGATAAACGTGGGAGTCGGTGGGCATGTCCTCCATTGCTTTGAGTTCTTCGTTTTGTGAACGGCACGGTGGCGCAGCGGTATTGCTGCCTAAAGGGCCTGTCCCACTTTCACCACTTAATTCTACACCTCTGCCGAGTTTAAAGGACCTAAAAAAAAATAACCAAGATGGTGGTAATCTACAAACTCCTACATCCTTCCACGACTATGTTCACGAACTCCTATGAGTATGTCTACAGATTCCCACGACTATTTCGATGCCCTCCTTACGAGTAAAAAGTTGCAATTTATTTTCATCCCAACCATTTTTTTACTCGTGGACATTTTTTAATCGGGCTGGAAAAAACGTCCCGACTTACCTGATGCCACGAGTACCTACGGCTGGCATAACGGGACGCTACGATATATCGACGAACCTCCTACAATCTCCTACGGACTCGTTACGAACATTCTGCGAGTTGTAATCAAGGGGAAAACTCGGGAGAATTTGTGAATTACTCGTGAAAGTGGGACAGGTCCTTTACAGCGGGTTTGATCCTGACTACGGGTGCTGTCTGTACGGAGTTTATGAGTTGTGAGTCTGTGGAATTCTCTGCCTTAGAGGGCGGTGGAGGCCGGTTCTCTGGATACTTTCAAGAGAGAGACTAGATAGGGCTCTTAAAGATAGCGGAGTCAGGGGATATGGGGAGAAGGCAGGAACGGGGTATTGATTGTGGATTGTCAGCCATGGTCAAATTCAATGGTGGTTCTGGTTCAAAGGGCCGAGTGGCCTCCTCCTGCACCTATTGCCTGTCGATTGTCTATTGTCTGTTGTCTATTAAATGAGTGGGTTAGCATTTGATGAGCTATTGACGACTCTGGGCCTGCACTTGCTGGAGTTTAGAAGGATGAGGGTGGGACCTCATTAAATAGTGCAAGTCTGGATAGAGTGGAGAGGATATTTCTACTAGTGGGAAAGTCTAGGACTAGAGGCTATAGCCTCAGAATAAAAGAATGTATGTACCTTTTGAAAGGGGATGAGGAGGAATTTCTTAAGTTAGAAGGTGGCGAATCTGTGAGATTGACAGATTCTTGATTAGTAAGGATGTCCGGGATTGTGGAGAGAAGGCAGGAGATAGAGGTATATGATCTTATAGAGGTGTACAAAATCACGAGAGGAATAGATTGGGTAGATGCACAGTCTTTTACCCAGAGTTGGGGAATCGAGGACCAGAGGACACAGGTTCAAGATGAAGGGGAGAAGATTTATTTGGAATCCGATGGGTAACTTTTTCACATAGACAGTGGTGGGTGTATGGAACGAGCTGCCTGAGGAGGTAGTTGAGGCTGGGACTATCCCATTGTTTAAGAAATATAGAAACATAGAAAATAGGTGCAGTAGTAGGCCATTCGGCCCTTCGAGCCTGCACCGCCATTCAATATGATCATGGCTGATCATCCAACTCAGTATCCTGTACCTGCCTTCTCTCCATACCCCCTGATCCCTTTAGCCACAAGGGCCACATCTAACTCCCTCTTAAATATAGCCAATGAACTGGCCTCAACTACCTTCTGTGGCAGAGAATTCCAGAGATTCACCACTCTCCGTGTGAAAAATGTTTTCCTCATCTCGGTCCTAAAAGATTTCCCCCTTATCCTTAAACTGTGACCCCTTGTCCTGGATTTCCCCAACATCGGGAACAATCTTCCTGCATCTAGCCTGTCCAACCCCTTAAGAATTTTATAAGTTTCTATAAGATTCCCCCTCAATCTTCTAAATTCTAGCGAGTACAAGCCGAGTCTATCCAGTCTTTCTTCATATGAAAGTCCTGACATCCCAGGAATCAGTCTGGTGAACCTTCTCTGTACTCCCTCTATGGCAAGAATGTCTTTCCTCAGATTAGGAGACCAAAACTGTACGCAATACTCCAGGTGTGTTCTCACCAAGACCCTGTACAACTGCAGTAGAACCTCCCTGCTCCTATACTCAAATCCTTTTGCTATGAATGCTATCATACCATTTGCCTTCTTCACTGCCTGCTGCACCTGCATGCCTACTTTTAATGGTACACAAAAATGCTGGAGAAACGCAGCGGGTGCAGCAGCATCTATGGAGCGAAGAAGATAGGTAACGTTTCGGGGACTGAAGAAGGGTTTCGGTCCGAAACGTTACCTATCTCCTTCGCTCCATAGATGCTGCTGCACCCACTGAGTTTCTCCAGCATTTTTGTGTACCTTCGATCTTCCAGCATCCGCAGTTCCTTCTTGAATACTTTGCCTACTTTTAATGATTGGTGTACCATGACACCCAGGTCTCGTTGCATCTCCCCCTTTCCTAATCGTCCACCATTCAGATAATAG